>NW_024598912.1:0-36447 GCF_004379255.2 Salvia splendens | reverse complement strand
TTCAGCATCTAAAACACTCGAATTCCTCCTAAATGCATGTGGTTCGGAATTGGTATGAAAATAGGGTTTTGGGCTACCTTTCTCGGAGAGTTCAATTGTAGTTCGAAAGCTTTCCCTTCTCTGACTCTGATTCAGAACGAGAGAGAGTAACACCTTGATGAATCCAAGAAATCGATGAGAGGGAGTGAATGGGGAAAGGTGAGAACCGAGAGGGAGAAAGAGAGAGACCTTACCGTGATGTTGAGAATGATTGAGAGGGAGAATGAGAGAAACCGATGTGAGGGAGAGATTGGAAAGAAGAAAGTATATCGGTTACGTGGGAGTGGGGAGAGGTTAAGAAAGTAGTGGGGAGAGGGGGAGAGATTTCGAAAGAGAGAGAGAGAAAAAAATTAGTTAATTAGGATATTTAATTCATAGATTAATTAATTAACCCAATTACATTTTGCTTAGGTAAATAATCATATCCACAAAAATAATATAAATCAATTAAGACTTACCAAACCATATCTTAAACAGATATTCACAAAATTCATTATCCGAAAAAAAATAAAATCTATATTTTTTTTCGGATATTACATTCCTCCCACCTTAAAAAAAATTTCGTCCCGAAATTTTCCTAGATCACTCAAACAAACCTGGGTACTTATCTTTCATCTTATCCTCTGATTCCCACGTTGCTTCTTCGACTCCATGATTCCTCCATCGTACTTTCACCGAAACAATTGATTTATTCCTCAATTCTTGCACCTTTCGATCCAAAATAGCCTCGGGCTTCTCCTCATAACTTAGGTCGGGGTTTAGGATCATCATCTCCTCTTGGTGAACTATGTGAGTGGGGTCAAACACATACTTCCTCAATTGTGACACATGGAAGACGTTGTGCACATTCCCAAAGCTTGGTGGTAGAGCCAATCTATATGCTACCGCACCGACTCTATCCAAAATCTCATACGGTCCGATAAATCGGGGTCTCAGCTTTCCTTTCACTCCAAATCGAGTTATTCCTTTAGAAGGGGCAACTTTCAGAAAAACTTTCTCTCCAGATTCGAATTGTAGATCGGTCCTCCGAACATCAGCGTATGATTTCTGTCGATCCTGCGCCTCCTTGATCCTCCCACGGATTTGTCGAACTATCTCTATCATTTCTTCCACAGAGTCTGGTCCAAGCACTCTTCTCTCACCCACTTCATCCCAATAAAGTGGTGATCTACACCTCTTCCCATACAATGCCTCATATGGAGCCATGTTGATAGTCGCCTGGTAACTATTGTTGTAAGCGAACTCTACCAATGGCAACACTTCTTCCCAACCTACGCCTCGATCTAGCACCACGGCTCGCAGCATATCTTCTAAGGTCTGTATCGTTCTCTCTGACTGCCCATCGGTTTGTGGGTGGAAGGCAGTACTAAAATTCAACTTAGTCCCCAACTCGCGCTGCAGGCTCGTCCAAAATCTAGAAGTGAATTTAGTGTCGCGATCGGATGTAATTGTCGTTGGTACTCCATGCAAGCGTATAATCTCCCGCACATATATCTTTGCCAACTGGCTGGATCCATAAGTAGCACGAACCGGTACAAAATGAGCAGATTTGGTGAGGCGATCTATAATCACCCAAATCACAGTGTTTCCTCGCTGGGATTTTGGCAGTCCTGTCACAAAGTCCATTGCAATATGTTCCCACTTCCATTCTGGAATCCCGAGGGGTTGCAATCTCCCATAGGGCCGTTGGTGTAGCGCCTTTACTTGTTGACATGCTAGGCATCTCTCCACAAATGCTGCAACATGCCTTTTCATACCGTTCCACCAAAATTGCCTCTTCATGTCTTGATACATCTTGGTGCTTCCTGGATGAGCAGCGTATGGGGTTTCATGTGCTTCTCTCATGATTTCGTTCCTCAGGCCTTCGTCCTTAGGCACACACAACCTTCCCTTGTATGTGAGACCATTATCCGCTGCCTCACAAAAATTTCCGAGTTCACCCGTCCTCACTTCTGAGCGAATCTTCTCTAGTAACGTATCTCGCCGTTGAGCTTCCACAATTCTGGCTCTTAAGTCGGGTTCCATCACCAACGTGGCTACTATTCCTTCCACAGTCTCGGGCATTCTCACTACTTCCAACCGCATCTTACTGAACTCTTGGATTAGACTCTCCTCGGTAGTAAGAAAGGTGGCCAGCTGAGATTGAGACTTCCTACTAAGAGCATCGGCCACTACGTTTGCTTTTCCCGGATGGTAGTTTATACCACAATCGTAGTCCTTCACCAACTCGAGCCATCTACGTTGGCGCATGTTCAACTCCTTTTGCTCAAAGAAGTACTTTAGACTCTTATGGTCCGTATATATCTCACAACGGACTCCATAGAGATGATGTCTCCAGATCTTCAGTGCGTGTACCACGGCTGCCAGTTCTAAGTCATGTGTCGGATAGTTCAGCTCATGGGGCTTCAATTGTCTCGATGCATATGCAATCACTTTCCCCTTCTGCATAAGCACACATCCAAGTCCCACCTTCGACGCATCTGTATACACCGCATAGTCAGTCTCTGACTCCGGCACAGCTAGAATTGGTGCGGTGGTCAATTTCTCCTTCAACAACTGAAAGCTCGCCTCACACTCTGGTGTCCAATTCATCTTGACTCCCTTTTTCAGTTGTTGAGTCATTGGCCTTGCTATCTTCGAGAATCCCTCAATGAACCTTCGATAATAGCCCGCCAGTCCTAAAAAGCTTCGAATTTCATTTTGTGTAGAAGGTGACTTCCATTCCTGTACAACTTCCACCTTGGCCGGGTCTACACGAATCCCATCTGAGGTTACTACGTGTCCAAGAAAGTTCACTTCCTTGAGCCAAAACTCGCATTTACTGAACTTGGCATATAGTTTCTCGTCCCTTAGAGTTGCTAGGACGGTTCTCAGGTGCTCTTTGTGCTCCTCCGCGTTCTTTGAGTAAATGAGCACATCATCGATGAAAACTAGAACAAACCGATCCAAATATGGATGGAACACGCGGTTCATAAGGTCCATGAACACTGCCGGGGCGTTCGTCAGTCCAAAAGGCATCACAACGAACTCATAATGACCATATCTTGTTCGGAAAGCCGTCTTGGGTACATCTTCTCGCCGAACCCTCAGCTGATGGTACCCAGACCTCAAATCCATCTTAGAGAAGACTCCTGCCCCTCGAAGTTGGTCAAACAAGTCGTCTATCCTTGGTAGTGGATACTTGTTCTTCAGCGTCAGTTTGTTTAGCTCCCGATAGTCGATGCACATCCTCATCGTTCCATCCTTCTTCTTTACAAATAAAACTGGTGCTCCCCATGGCGACACGCTTGGTCTGATAAATCCCAATTCCAGTAGCTTTTGCAGTTGCACCTTAAGTTCCTCCAACTCTTTTGGCGCCATCCTATAAGGTGCTTTGGATATTGGTGCCGATCCGGGCTCCAGATCGATCGTGAATTCTACTTGCCTGTCGGGTGGGGGTCCCGGCAAAGCATCGGGGAAAACATCGGGATATTCACTCACTATCGCCACGTCTTCTATCTTCCTTTCTTTCTTCTTCTCTCCATTCAAATAAACAAGGTACGCTGGACATCCTTTCCTCATCATCGTATTGGCTTGCAACGCAGAGACAATGGACTTGCGCCGGTTCATCGAGATTCCATAAAACGTCGTCGGCTCTTTTCCCGGGGTTTCGAACGAGATTTCCCTTTCTTTACAACGAAGGGTAACGTGGTTCTCCGCTAACCAATCCATACCCAAAATTATGTCTATACTTCCCATCGTCATTACTTGCAAATTATGGGCCAATAAACTAAGTTCGCCTAACCCAAAGTTCACACTCGAGCAAGATCGGGATATATCTATAATCCCGCCTACAGGTGAGGTCACACTCATTGTGGGTTCGGTCTTAACAGTAGGTAATTCTAAAGCATCCACACAAGAAGCTGATATAAAGGAGTGCGATGCACCCGTATCAAACAAGACAACTATTGGCATGTTGAGAAGTGTGACCATACCTGCCAAGTTTCCTTGTCCAAAGGTTCCTTGTCCGTTTGTCGGTTGCTTCCCCTTCAAGGCATAAGCCCTTGCTTGTGGCGGCAGTCCTTGGCGGCGTTGTTGCGGTTGAGGTGCAGGTAGTGCCTGAGATTGTGGACGGAAGCCTAGCTGGTTCTGCCTCGTTCCCATTCCCATGTTCTTACTCGGGCAATTTCGGAGGTAATGGCCACTTCCACCACAGTTGAAGCACCTGAGGTCCCGACACTCTCCGGTGTGGTACTTGAAACACTTTCCACATTGAGGGTTCCTTGGCGGAAAGTTTGCCCTCTGGTGATAGGCATTCTGTCTCCCGCCATTGTAGGGTGGGTTTCTCATGTGTTGTGGCCTCTTACCACCATACTGAGTCTGATCACCATCCCACCTTCTCTTCTCTTGATGATTTGGCTGAGCTTGCAGGGGTGTTGCGTTCGTTGTCGCCACTACTCTTGGTTTAGGGAGTGCATCTTCCACGTCCAGTGCACAAGTCAAGATCTCCGAGTAGGAGAGTTCTCCTCGGCTAGCCAATGCGGCTTTTATCTCATCTTTGAGCCCGGCCCGGAACTTCACCGCCCATTTCTCATCGGTATCCATCAACTCGGGCGCATATCGTGCCATCTGCGCGAGGGCTCGGTCGTACTCAGTTACAGTCATTCGGCCTTGGCTCAGTGTGTGGAATTCCACCACCTTGGCCCGTCTGTACGTCTTTGGGACATACTTGTTATCAATCTCCATTTTAAACTCCTCCCATGTTAGCGCTTCCAGGCGTGCAGGACTCATAGTTCTTTGCCGAGTCTCCCACCAGTAATCGGCATCACCTGATAGTTGAAAGGTGGCGCAAGCAATGCGCTCCTTATCTGTGCACTCCATGACCCTGAAAATACGCTCGAGGCCGCGTATCCACTCCTCAGCTTTTGATGGATCTCCTTGTCCATCGAATTTAGGGGGGTTCTGCCTGGAGAACGTCACTATGAATCTTTCTTGATGAGGCGGGGGTGGAGGTGGTGGTGGAGGCGGTACCCAAAAACATTTAATAGAAGGAAGTTCACTTCAAAACATTGTACTGTGACGACATTACTAAAATTAACGTAATCAGAGTTTCATAAAAATCATCGTATCGGATTACAAAGCAGCGGAAAAGATCAAGAGATAGATAATGCCGGGTATGACGACACGACACCATCCAAAAGACAAAGTAAAACACATTTTGGCTTTAATTGCTCAACATCCGTCATCCCTATCGCCGCTCAACCTGCACATTAAGAAAACAACATGCAGGGCTGAGTACTTGATGCACTCAGTGGACACACGCCAAAAACATAGTTTGTCATGCCATAACAGTGTAACCTTGGGGTTTTAAGTGTAAAGAAAATAACCCAAGTACACTAAAACATATTTCACAAATTCGACTGCGCAGTCATTTCCCGATATTTCCACCCTTATTTCCACCATCCTACACTATCTGATTCAACGGGTGACAAGGGGCGTGGCCACACCCCAGGTCAACTAGACCGGCCAACTTGCTCTCAGACGGCTCCCGGTCTCGTGTACACTAGCCTGAGGGTTCGCAGCCCTACAGACCCGAATTCGATTAAACATATGTGGTAAATCACTTCAGATAGGTTTCAAAGTAAAACAGTTGGCAAGACAAACAGTTCACCTCCATAAAAACATTTCCGGAACCAAGTCCGTATTAAAGATATCCCACAGTATAGTAGGATAGGAAAGCCCACCTCAATTGCTTAGCTTTTAAACAGTTTCCTTCTTCAACCACAATTGCCTCGCAAAAGTTCACCCTTTTTGAAAGATAAATGAGAATCATGATTAGACTCAGGGAAGACGAGACTTAGTCAACAATGCATGTTTTCTACGTGGATGACTTTAATATCTAGCATGTTACACATACACACACACTTAACAACATCCTACAATTCAGACACACAACTCCACATGTCCGAACCACACCTTGCACGCACCCGACACACACACGACGCACACAAGACGCGCACACGACACGCACACGACGTTCACACCCCCGGAAAACCCTCACTGTGCATACGGCTCGCTTAGCTCGGTAAAAGGCTCGGCAAAAGGTTCGGCATCTCGGCCTGGCTCGGCACCTCGGCCCTGCCTGACTCGGCACCTCGGTCATCTGTCTCGGATAATGACTCGGCACCTGGCTCGGCACATGTCTCGGCGTCTGGCTCGGTACCTCGACCGCCTGTCTCGGCACCTGGCTCGGCACATGTCTCGGCGTCTGGCTCGGCCCTGGCTCGGCACCTGTCTCGGCACTGACTCGGCACCTGTCTCGGCACCTGACTCGGCACCTGGCTCGGCGTCTCGGCCGCTGGCTCGATCACGTGCACACACCAACTTTCCCCCAACCAACGATTCTCAAACCTTATACGACATTCACAACACACATTCTACATCCCAAAACACACCCGAAAACATGAGTTCATATCCTCCAACCTTCTCCACAACACCACCCTAGACCAAACCCTAGGCCTCTCGGCCAACAAACAAAAACACACGAACACAACCCTGGATCTCCCGAGCCATCTCTTGGCCAGTCACACCCACACACATCACAATACCAAAAATACCCAGATTCACACAATTTGCACTTAAGCAAAAACCCAAAAACATACATCCAGCAGAACCGTGCAGTTTACTTTCAAAAATCATTTAAAATTCACCCGACATCCAAAGAAGCTGAAATTTAAACACCACACAGAAGATACACCAAAGTTCATACAGTTAAAATTTCATACTAAAAAGAGATCGTTTGATCAGTCAAAAAGGGGTCGGAACCCACTGTCAGTCACAACCAAAATCATGATCACAAAGCCACAAATCCTATTCAGCATCTAAAACACTCGAATTCGTCCTAAATGCATGTGGTTCGGAATTGGTATGAAAATAGGGTTTTGGGCTACCTTTCTCGGAGAGTTCAATTGTAGTTCGAAAGCTTTCCCTTCTCCGACTCCGATTCAGAACGAGAGAGAGTAACACCTTGATGAATCCAAGAAATCGATGAGAGGGAGTGAATGGGGAAAGGTGAGAACCGAGAGGGAGAAAGAGAGAGACCTTACCGTGATGTTGAGAATGATTGAGAGGGAGAATGAGAGAAACCGATGTGAGGGAGAGATTGGAAAGAAGAAAGTGTATCGGTTACGTGGGAGTGGGGAGAGGTTGAGAAAGTAGTGGGGAGAGGGGGAGAGATTTCGAAAGAGAGAGAGAAAAAAAAATTAGTTAATTAGGATATTTAATTCATAGATTAATTAATTAACCCAATTACATTTTGCTTAGGTAAATAATCATATCCACAAAAATAATATAAATCAATTAAGACTTACCAAACCATATCTTAAACAGATATTCACAAAATTCATTATCCGAAAAAAAATAAAATCTATATTTTTTTTTGGATATTACAGTAGGGTCATTAACAAAATCACCATCAAGTATAGGCACCCTATACCTAGGTTGGATGACATGTTAGAGGATCTTTGTGACTATATGTTTTTCTAAAATTGATTTGGTTAGTTGATAGCACCAAATTCGCATGAAAGAAGGAGATTAATGGAAAACCACTTTTAAAACCAAATTTGGCTTATATGAATGGCTTGTGATGCCTTTTGGTTTGACTAATGCCCATTCTACATTCATGCGTTTGATGAATCATGTGTTTCGTTCTTTCATTGGGAAATTTGTGGTGCTATACTTCGATGATATCTTAATTTATAGCAATAGTGTTGAAGAGCATGCTAGTCATCTTAGGGATGTGATTGAAGTGTTGATGATGCATACTTTATATGCCAAGTTGTCTAAATGCACTTTTTGTATTGATAAAGCTGTGTTTCTTGGTTTTGTTGTGGGAAAAGAAGGGGTACGGGTAGATGAAGAGAAGGTGAAAGTCATTAGGGAATGGCCAACACCAAGGAATATGAGAGAGGTTAGGTCTTTTCATGGCCTTGCTAGTTTCTATAGGAGGTTTGTTAGGGATTTTTCCACAAAAGCTTCAACCTTGAACCATCTTGTTAAAAAAAATGTTGAGTTTAAGTGGGGGGAGGAGCAAGAAAGGGCGTTTAACACTTTGAAAAATGATCTCACACATGCTCCCTTACTTGCACTTCCTAACTTTGATAAAACTTTTGAACTTGAATGTGATGCAAGTGGTGTGGAAATTGAAGGAGTTCTCATGTAAGAGGGTAAACCCATAGCTTACTTCTCGGAAAAACTAAATCAAGCTCAATCGAATTATCCCACATACGACAAGGAGTTGTATGCTATAGTCCGTTGCCTCGAGCATTGGCAACACTATTTGATGCATAAGGAGTTTGTGATACACACGAATCATGAGTCTATTAAGTTCCTAGGAGGGAAACATAAACTTGATAAGAGGCAGGCTAAGTGGAGTGTTTTCCTTGAGACTTTTCCCTATATTATTGTATAAAAAAGGAAAAGAAAATGTGGTTGCCGACGCTCTTTCTAGGAAACCTTTTGAAGCCTTGCATGACGGTGTTCTACTTGTGAGTGATACCATGTGTTTGCCACGTGTGCCTCCAATTATGTTGGTTTTGAGTTTATTAAAGACCTTTATGAGCATGATCATGACTTTTCTTCTATTTATGAAGCTTGTGAAAAAGGTATTTTTGATAAATACTATAAATTGGTTGGCTATCTTCTTAGTGAAAATAGGGTGTGCATACCTTCATGCTCGTTGAGAAATTTGTTGATTAAGGAGGGTCACCTAGGGTGGCCAAATTGCTTAAAACTTTTGACATACTAAGTGAGCATTTCTTTTGGTCTTGCATGAAGAAACATGTTGAGAAGTTTTGTAGTAGTTGCTTAGAGTGTAGGCAAGCCAAGTCTAAATCTAACAATTATGGTCTCTACACCCGTTTGCCTACTCCTACACATCCTTGGGTGGATTTGTCCATGGACTTTTGATAAGTCGTATTCTAGGCCTTTGTTACGGGTCAGTATGATGTGCAAAATTGATTATATCTGCAAAACAGTTGCTCAAAGTGTGCAGGTTAAGTGTTCTAGCCAGTAGGGAAGTTTCGGAATGTTCAGGTGAAAAAGGGCGCCAGCATGATCTCATACTGATCAGTATTCGTGCTGAAACGGCTTGAGATGGAGAAGACGGATAGCTGGGACGGATTACCCACAATTAAGGGCAAAGAAGTCAACTTGCAATGAGGATTTACCCTAAAATCAAGGGTAAGCCTCCCTATAAAAGGAAGCCAAGAAGGAGAGAAAAAAAAATCCACATTCACTCATTCACCACCATCTTTAGGTAGAGAGTTCTCTCGGTAATACCAGTCTTTCAGCCGTGTCCCGGTTCTTGCCTCGCCGCAACCATGATCACCTGACGCCCAGATGTTCCCAGAGTTCCAGTCATCGTCTGTTCCAGCCAGCAAGACCGTAGCTTAGAGATTCCATCGCCCGGAGTGGCAAAAACACTTTTATTTTGCCTTCGCAGTTTAATTTTCCTTACTTTCCTTACGTTGGATCTTGTTGCTTTTGGATATTTTCTGCTTTTGAAGTACTTGTTGAAGATCCGAACGTGTTTATGCTATGAAGTTGATTTCCGTTTCGTTTACTGTGTTGTTTTCTTTTCCTTCCTTGCCTAGTTAGCTTAGATCTAAAGTTTCTTGGTGTTTTAAGTGCTGAATCTCTCATTTCTGTTTTACGTAGCAAGTTTCTCTAGGATAGTATAAGCTGGTACTGTTTGATTGGGAAGTGGATCGTTGCATGCAAAGCTTAGTTTTAATTTCCGAATCGTTCTTCCATGTTGACCAGTATGCAGAAGTCCAGTTCCAGTTTTGATTTCAGATTTGATTTCGTAGTTTTAGATCTGTGTTCGCGAGTTGATAATCTGTGTTTTCCGTGTTGAATCTGGAATTGTTATCTGAATTTTGGATGTGTTTGTTGAAGAAGATGGTGTCTATTTCAATTGGGGGGACCACTTACTTTTTAGATGCTTTTTGCTTTTGTCCTTCACTTTTAGTTAAGCCCTGTCAGCCTAGTCACCAAACTTCCACTACCCTCTGAATATTCCGTTTAGCCCAAAATAGAAACCCGTACCTTCTAAATATTTTCTGTTACAAAAATGTCTCCCCATTTCACGTACACAGTTACATTCAAGATGTCTTTCATACCGTCTGACCAGTAAAACACCAGCAGGAGCCTAAAATTTGTAGGGCGCAGAGGAGACCAGCAGGAGCGACTGAGGATGATTATAGGCTGAAGGCTTTGCCATTTGTGCTCAAAGGGGAAGCTAACACCTGGTTCATGCGCCTGCCCCCAACTCTATTGAGACTTGGGCCGATTTCAAGTCAGCATTCCTGGGCGAGTTTTTTCCGTCATCCAAGACAAGCGCGCTGAAGAGGGAAATAACTAATGTGAAGCAAGGGTATGATGAACCCTTGAGTGATTATTGGGCAAGATACATGGGTCTTTTGGAATCATGTCCCAACCATCGCATGGCGGACATTGAAGTACATCATACTTTCTACGAAGGTATGAACGCGGTAACCAAGGACCTGGCAAATTCATCGTCAGGAGGAAGCTTCACGCAATTACGGGTCAGCGAAGCGAAGAGAGTCCTAAGGAAGCTACTGAATGCAAAGAAAGAGTATGACCATTCAAGGGAAGGATACAACGAGAGCGGGCTACTGTTGCCTCGTCTACTGATCAGGAAAATAAGCTGGAGCAGAAAATGGATTTGAAAATGGATGAGCTGAAGAAGTCACTTCTGAGTGCGATCGAGAAGAGCACTCCACCACCTCCCCCAGCTGGGAATTACAAGGGTGCAGAGCAGGGAAATCAAGGACCGAACTATGATCAGCCTAATGACTTCGGGAATATGGAGCAAGTTAATGCTGCGGGGTACTTCAATTCTAGTGGGCATTGGATTCAAGGTAGACAACGGGATGCACCATGGAGGGATCATCCAAACTTCCGATGGGGTGACGGAAGCCAAAATCAGAACCAAGGTCAGAACCAGTATAACCCCCATCCGAACCAAAACCCTAACCGTGGACCAGCAAACCCAGACTACCAGCCCAACTGGTCAGGAAGAAACCAACAATCCCAAAACCAAAACCCGACCCTGTCTATGTGCCGCCCCACCAGAGAAACTTCCAAAATTTCCAAAATCAGCCGAACCCAGGACCCCAACACCATCAGAACCAAAATCAATTCCAAGGCCAGCACCAGAATCAATATCCTCAAGATCAGTACACCCCTCCTGCCCAGTATAACCAATACCCGCCTAATCAAGGCCAGCAAAACTCCCAGAACTATCAACACCAAGGGCCGAGTCATTTCCAAAATTCGAACAGGCCAAAGAGATCCATGGAGGACATGATGGGTGAAATGCTAGCGTCACAACAGAGCATCAAAGGAGAATTGCAATCCCATAATGAGGTCGTGCAGGGGATGCAAAATGCCCAGAAGGAACATAAGGCGAACATGGATATGATGAATATGCAGTTAGCTCAACTGGCCAGTTCGGTGGGTGATTTGAAGGGAAATGCGGGGAAAATCCCATCTATAGTCCAAATGCCCGATAAGGCAAATGTGAGTAAGGTTACGTTGAGGTCAGGAACTACTTATGACGCGCCTCAACCGAAACGACCTAGTGGAGGATCCAATGGAACGAAGATAGGAGGCGATACCATTTCAGCGGAAGAATTAGGGAGACCTATGCCTCGGATGCAGGATCCATTCTTCTTGGATGATACACCAAGTGTAAGAGGTGAACCCGACACCCTACTGACCAGGAAGGAACCTCCTCAAGAGGAAGAGCCCAGAATGGAGGCCCAGACCCAGGAACTACCCAAGAAAGACTCCAAGAAGGTTGCTGAGGGACTAGTAGAGGAGAAAAAAGGGGAGAAACCATTCCCATTTCGATTTGTTACAAAGAGGAAGAAAGAGAACCCGGTTGACTACTTGTCGATTTTTGGGAAGTTGGATGTCACCATACCATTCCTCCAAGCCGTGAAGCTACCCCCTCTCGGGAAATTCATAAAGGACTTCATAGCCGGGAGAGCCCAGAAGGATGGCAAGATTATGGTGGAAGGGATAGCGTCAGCAATAGTGCAAGAGAAGTTACCACCCAAGAGAGCCGACCCAGGTATGTTCACCTTACCCATAACTGTAGGAGATGTGAAGGTCGAACATGCAATGTGTGATTTGGGGGCATCTATAAATGTCATGCCATTGTCTATCTATAACCGGTTGAAAGGAGTGAGGCTGTCAAATACTAGGGTGTTGATCCAACTGGCTGATAGGTCGTGCATAAGTCCTGAGGGAGTTTTAGAAAATGTGTTAGTAAGAGTGCATGATTTTACATACCCTGCTGATTTTTATGTGATCAAAATGAGTGAGCATGAAGCGAGAGAGTCTAGTGGAGTCTTGTTAGGAAGACCTTTTCAGAGAACGGCCAAGACAATAGTGGATATGGCTGAGGGGACTATTTGCATTGATTTTCATGGGGAGAAGTTTACCTTCGATATAAATGATGCCATGAAGAAACCCATCGATTCTGAAAATCTATGCTATGTTGATGTGATTGACCCCCTAGTCCAAAATTTTCTTGAGACCGAACTATTGCAGGAGAAACTCCAGGCTTTAGATGTTTATGAACAGGCTGACATAGAAGCTGTTGCATGGTGTGATCTGATCAGTAGCCAAGGGTTGACTGATGAAGAAATAGAAGTAGCGATCAAGGAATTCTGTCAGAAATCGGAGTTCATTGGAGCCGCAGGGGCTCAGCTACCAGTCAGTATAGAAGAACCACATCAGAGGGAGATTTAGAAAAGAAGAAGAGAAGAGAGTGAGAAAAACCTGAGAAAAACCCCTTACCCGAAGACACACTTCCACCCCAAGTTGAGCTGAAAAAATTACCCTCGAATTTGAAGTATGCCTTCCTCGGAGGTGAGGACTCATATCCAGTGATCATCAGTAGCAGTCTTACAAGGGAACAGGAGGCTAGGCTGCTGACTGTGCTGAGTAAGAACAAGAAGACGATTGGATGGAGTCTTACAGATTTAGTGGGGATAAGCCCCGACGTCTGCATGCACCATATTAGGCTGGAAGAAGGAGCGAAAGCACATAGAGATGCTCAAAGGAAGGTAAACCCGAACATGCGAGAGGAAATATTGAAGGAAATCTTGAAGTTGTTGTCGCTAGGAATTATCTATTCAGTGCCGGACAGTGAGTGGGTCAGTCCGATCCACATGGTTCCAAAGAAGTCGGGAATCTAAGTCGTCCAAAATGAGAGGAATGAGCTGATTCCAACGAGGCTAGTCACGGGTTGGCGAATGTGCATCGACTACCGAAAGCTAAACAATGCAACGAGGAAAGACCATTTTCCTTTGTCTTTCATCGACCAGATGTTGGAGAGGCTAACCGGTAATAAGTATTTTTGCTTTTTGGATGGATACAGCGGATATTTCCAAATTTACGTGGATCCTGAGGACCAGGACAAGACGACCTTCACATGCCCATTCGGAACCTATGCATATAGACGCATGCCTTTCGGCCTATGCAACGCTCCAGGTACGTTTCAACGATGTATGATGAGCATATTCTCCGATCTGATTGAAGATTGTATAGAGATATTTATGGATGATTTTACGGTCTATGGCGATTCTTTTGACGCATGCCTTCATCACTTGGACATAGTTCTAGAAAGGTGTCAAGCCAAGAGCTTGGTTTTAAACTTTGAGAAGTGTCATTTTATGGTCACTGAGGGTATTGTTTTAGGACACGTGGTTTCAGAGAGAGGCATTCAGGTGGATCAAGCTAAGGTGGATGTTATATCAAAATTGCCATTCCCTACTGATCAGAAGGGAATAAGGGGTTTTCTGGGGCACGCCGGATTTTATCGAAGATTTATTAAGGATTTCTCCAAAATCGCCCAACCCCTTACCAGGCTACTTCAAAATGACGTGGAGTTCGTTTTTGATGAGCAATGCAAGCCTGCTTTCAATCTTCTCAAGGAAAAGCTGATATCCGCACCTATCATAAGGGCTCCTGACTGGAACCATCCTTTCGAAGTAATGTGCGACGCCAACGATTTTGCGGTAGGAGCCGTGCTGGGTCAGAAGATCGATGGGAAGAGGTACGTAATTTTTTATGCGTCCAAGACTCTGAATCAAGCCCAGCGGAATTACGATACCACTGAAAAAGAGATGCTGGCAGTGGTGTATTCTTTCGAGAAGTTCCGGCCATATTTGCTGGGATCCAAGGTCATAGTGTATACTGACCATGCAGCGATTAAGTATCTGATTGCCAAGAAGGAATCCAAACCACGCTTGATCCGATGGGTACTCTTGTTACAAGAATTTGATTGGGAGGTGGAAGATAAGAGAGGAGTCGAGAACAAGGTGGCAGACCATTTGAGCAGAATAATGCAAGATGGAAGTTCGACTCATTCAAGACCTCAACTCGCTTTCAGTATAAGTGGGAGAAATTTAGACGTGTGCACTACTATTTTGTATACTCGAAAGCTGTTTTGAGTATAAGTGGGAGATTGTTAGGGTTTTGTATACTAGAAATCACCTTTCGAGTGATTGGATACTGTAAAACTCTAATGGTTATTTTCCAATAAATGCAACAGATTATTTTTGTCATAATGTTGTTATGTTTTACATTTAATGGTTGTTTATTGCATATTTAAATGTATGAGCAAACGTAACAAAGTCTAAGTCTTTGTTTTAGTAGACCGGTTGTGGGCGTCGTCCAATTTAAGGTAACACGGTCAGTTCTAAACAAAGAAAAATAAGAATTTCACAACCTAGATAGGCCTAGACTACCTATCGCGAAAGGTTGCAATGTCAGTCCAATTATTTCTAAATCATATTGAAATAAGATGACGTTGGTGTGGTATAGCACTGAATGGATCTAACAGCAAGACGAGTCTTTATGCTATCTACTGAAAGACGAGGTCTTGAGAATTAATTTCTTAATCAATGTACGTTAGCATTGAGCATACGATATTGAGTATCCACTACTTTGACTTACCAAAGGTGCGGGTTTTTCGTAACCCAACGATCCAGGTATATTGGGTAGTGGTGATCATTATCTAGAGGTGCTAGGATTGCTATTATGTTGAAACGTGCGCGAGGAGAGTCTCGTTTGATAACATCCACAAGAGGAGCTCGAAACGAGGTTTTATTATTCGGAACCTAGCTAGTTGGAGTTTGATTACTCTATGAATAATAAATAAGAGTTTCTTGCCAAGTCCACTCTTGGAATTCGAAATATGTTAATTAATTAAGTCTATAGCAGACATTAATTAATTAATGGATGTTTCCATCTTAAGCGCGGGAAATAAATCAAATACAATTAAAGGAAACCCGGAATACTTGTAATTTCAGATTTGGAAGGCAGTGCAATATTACTTCTGTAGTGGTTGCTCGTAATATTCCAATATAAGCTTATATTAAATTGTGGGTTCAATTTGATTAGTAAAAAGCTAATTGGGTGAGGTCTGTTCCAGATTCTTCCTTAGATCTCTGACTGGGCCCAATATGTGACTTATATAAATAGGAGAATAAAGGAGACAGAAAACACAACAATTATTTTACAAAATTTTCGTCCCCCCCCCCCTCTTGAGAGAGTTTTCGAAAATAGTGCTCCCTCCGTGAGCTGAGTTCTGTCTTCCATTATTCGAGTCCTAGTACGTTGGTGAGATTTGCCCACACAAATATCAGCGTATAGTCCGGGACACCAGTCAGAAGATCCGAGGTCTTGTATTGAAGATCTTCACGTGGAGACGGAGCAAGCCATCATCGATTCTTGATTGAATCAACGAGGTAAATTGGCTAATTCCGTAGTAAGCATGTTTTAAGAATTTTATGTGCTAAAGCATGTTTTAATTCAAGTTATGAGCATGATACATGTGATAATTACGCGAATAGATTTTGTCTAAATAATCTGCTAAATAGATCAAATTCATGTGATCCGTTTTGAACGCACGCTTCCGCTGCCAGCCCCTTTAGCTGGTATCAGAGCCAGTCTTTGGCTCTAATTATTTGGATTTAAATTTTGCGAAATTGATGTATGCATGTGTTATTTGATTGCGAAGCATGTTCTTGGTATTTTGTTTAATTAATTATGCATGATGAACTCAAGAACTATCGAATCAAAGAACTTGAATTGCTCGAACGCACCACGTGCGATCGAGATAGGGATGTCGAGACAGTGGGAGCCGGGAGCCGTGATCACAGGGCGACGCGCGAGCAAGTGGGGACTCGTGCGTGTCGCCGGCCGAGACCACACGCACTAGACGGAACCCGGGTCAAGGTCGACACGGCGGTGACTGGCGCGGAGTGGTGGCTCGTCCGAGAGCCACCGAGACACCGTGAGACACCGGGCCGAACCCTAGGCGGAAGGTCCGAGCTGGCCGAGAGCGGGCGCGCCACCGTGCGCGCCGCTGGCCAAGAGCTCGCGACACCCGACGGCTCGGAGGGTCGAGCCGGGCGCCGAGACGCTGGCCGAGAGGCGCGCGCCACCGTGCGAGCGCCTGGCCGAGAAGCGTCGGCACCCGACGAGCCGAGACGCCGAGACAGGCGTCGAGCAGCTGGCCGAGAGGCGCGTGCCGCCGTGTGCGCGCCTGGCCGAGAAGCTACGACAGCCGACGAGCCAGGCGGCCGAGACGCTGGCGCGCCACCTACGCGCTGGTGGCCGAGACGCTTCGTGCGTCGTGGTCCGATGAAGAACTTGTCGGATTTTCGTCGTTCATCGTTCGTGCGAACCTCGTACGATGAGATAACGATGAAAGATTATTTTAATGATTAGTTAATTATTTTATTAAAAGATATCATTAAAATATTATTATTTAATGGAAATAAAATCTTTTTGGAAGATTTACCTAGATTTTAGGAATAATTTTATTATTATCTATATCTATGGAAATAAATAATATTATTTATTCCTAGATGATATAGATGAGAATAATTTAATAGTTTCATAATATTTATCTAGATTTAAGTAATATTTTTATTATTTTCTATATCTATGGAAATAAATAATAATATTTTGATTCCTAGATGATATGGATAAGAATAATTTAATAGTTTCCTAATATTTATATATCTAAGATCCTAAAAAGGATAGATATGTATGAATACATTAAATAATGAAATATCTCTTCCTAATCTTGAACATGGAATTAATTTGAATTTAATTTTTCATGTCTTATTAAGAATTAAATAATTGTTTATTTTAGACATACCTTATAGTAGACATGAATAAGAATTATATTCTAGAACAATAATTTCCTAATGGAAGATACCAATTAATAAAAGATTTAATTATCCAGTAGATTAAATACCAACAGAATTTAATTAAGCCTTAAACTGCCTCAAGGCTAAGGATAATTAAAGTAAAACCATAACCCAAAATATCTAAGCTATAATTACGAACTCAACGTTTGTATATGGTCTCCATCAATTGGTCTGCAATTTATGAAGCCTTTTTCTAATATTATCGCCACCTGCTCCGTGGGGACAATAATCCTAAGAAAATAGCAAGTTCATGAGGGCGGACTTCTCAAATATAAATAGTATGAACTAGAATGTAGTTTCCAATATTATCGCCACCTGCTCTAGAGGGACAATAATCCTAAGAAACCGCGAGATTCAGAAGTTCACACAGGATTTATGAGATAGCTTGATCTTGTTAGCAGCACACAAGCATTGTTATGGGAGTGTGTTGTAGAAATGAGACTCTGTAATGCTAAATTCGGTGGTCTTGCTTAGGCAACATTAGGCGGCCATGCCACTCTGTGGTCTCTGGACTATTCGTCGGTGTTGTGACCAGTAAAATTGTAAGATTTTAATGCGTATTGACTTCCTCTGGAGGGTACAAAATTTTAATTTTACAGTTGTAAGATTTTGAAAAGTTTTATGGTTAATCTAATCAAACTTCTTACATAAGTTTATGACAATAGTAAAATACTCTGTTTTGCAGTGCAAATCAAATCGTCATTATGTCGTTTAATCCTCTTTCCGCAATTCTCAAAGAAAATAAACTCGAGGGCCAAAATTACATAGAATGGAAACAAAATTTGGACATCGTTCTCACAGCAGATGAGTACATCTTTGTGCTCACCACCCCGCGACCTCCAGTGCCGGCGGCTACCGCTGCGGCAGGAGTCAGAGATGCACACAGACGGTGGCATAAGGCGAATGATATGGCTAAGTGCTACATGTTGGCTTCTATGTCTTCAGTACTCAAGCATCAGCATTCAGCCATGGAAACAGCCGCCGAGATTATGCAGAATCTCAAAAATCTTTTTGGTACTCAGAATCGAACGGCGAAGTCTCAAGCCTTTCGGAGTATCATGTCGAAGACAATGAAGGAAGGCTCGTCTGTGAGGGACCACGTCCTCGAGATGATGGGCCACCTCAACCAAATTGAGGTCTTGGGAGGGACAATCGATCCCGAGTCCCAGGTAACGATAATCCTTCAAAGTCTTCCCCCTAGCTTCCAACAGTTCAAGCTCAACTTCGAGATGAACAAAATGAATTACACCTTGGCAGAGCTGTTGACTGAACTCTAGTCGGCAGAGGACCTTATGGTCCAGGATAAGGCGGCCATGATGATTTCGGCGCCTCGTTCCTCTGGCTTAAAGCCTAGCAAAGGAAAAAGGCAGGCACCGAACTCAGGACCGGCCAGGATAGCTAAGGGAAAGAAGAAGAAGAGGGCTAACAAGAAGCCCACGGGGAAGTGTTTCAAGTGTGGAGAAAAGGGGCATTGGAAGCCAGACTGTCCTAAACGGGGCAAGGCTACAGGTATGCACCAGGCTCTAGTTGTCGAGTCTTGTTTGACTTCGACATCAATTTGCACTTGGGTTATTGACACAGGAGCCACTGATCATATTTGTTTTGATCCTGACTTATTGCAGGTGACAAGACGGCTACATGATCGTGAGATCGAAGTCCAGCTGGGCGACGCTACCAAAGTGGCGGCCGTTGTAGTGGGAGACATTTATTTGCGTTTTAGTAGTGATAGATTTTTTATTTTGAAGAATGTTTTGTTGATACCTTCTTTTAGAAGAAATTTAATTTCAGTTTCTAAATTGGTTTATGATGGATATTCGATTTCTTTTAATGACAACTGCGTTATTAAGAAAGATGGTTCTTATATCTGTCGTGGTATCATGGAAAACTATCCGTACACAATCACTTCTACACAATTTAATAATCGCAAATCAGAACTCAATACAACATCGAAAATTTCAAAGAAACGAAAAGAACCTTCAAATTCAATGAACGAAACGTACTTGTGGCACCTTAGACTTGGTCATGCCAATGAAAGGAGGATCCATTCTCTTGTTCAACAAGATCTTATCAAAGGTCTAGAGGAGGAACCTTTTCATAAGTGTGAGTCATGCTTAGAAGGCAAGATGACCAAGAGGCCTTTTAAGGCTAAGGGCAATAGGTCCAAGGAAGTACTTGAGCTCGTTCATTCCGATGTATGTGGACCAATGTCAACTGAGGCAAGAGGTGGTTTTCGATACTTCATCACATTTATTGATGACTTCTCGAAAATTGGATATGTCTACTTGATGCGTCACAAGTCAGAGTCTTTTGACAAGTTTAAAGACTTTAAGATTCTTGTGGAGAAGTATCATGGGAAGAATATCAAATGCCTACGATCTGATCGTGGAGGCGAATACCTCAGTGCCGAATTTTTGGACTACTTATCGGAAGTGGGAATTCAATCCCAACTGACTGCGCCGGGCACGCCCGAGCAGAACGGCGTGGCTGAAAGAAGGAACAGGACCTTATTAAACATGGTTCGATCGATGATGAGTTATGCACGTCTGCCTATTTCGTTTTGGGGACATGCCTTGCTTTCCGCAAGTCACATTTTAGACAATTTACCATCAAAATCCCTACCTAAAACTCCATATGAGTTGTGGACTGGGCGTAAGCCCAATCTAGCACATCTCAAGGTTTGGGGTTGCCCGGCTCATGTATTGGAAAATTATCCAACTAAGCTAGGATCTAGGACGGAGGTATGTTTGTTTATAGGATACCCAAAGGAACGAAAGGTTATGAATTCTTTAGTCTCCGAGATAAGAAAGTCATTGTGAGCACTCACGCGACATTCTTAGAGAAAGACTATGTAATGAATCATAATCCCAGCAGTGAAGTGGCTCTTGATGAGCTAACTTCTGTCACAAGTTCCATTCACCAAGAACAAGTACCAAGTGTACAAACAATTCCCGAAACTTCAACTTCTACTCAAAATATTGTAGTGCCGCGCCGCAGTGGGAGGGTCTCACATGAGCCCGACAGATACATTGGTTTGGGAGAATCTATGGATCACTCCTCGGACAGCAATGTATTAGATTCCTGGAACTTTGCGGAGGCGCAGACAGATATCGATCAATGCGAATGGGTAAAAGCAATGGATTCGGAACTACAATCTATGATAGACAAAGACGTCTACGATTTGTCCGTCCTACCCGAAGGTTGTACTGCCATTGGGAGCAAGTGGATATATAAACGTAAACGTGGACCCGATGGACGAGTTAAAGTCTTCAAAGCAAGACTAGTGGCCAAGGGGTATACCCAAAAGGAAGGCGTCGATTATGATGAGACCTTCTCCCCAGTGGCCATGCTCAAATCGATCCGGATACTGTTGTCTATTGCAGCTTATATGGATTGGGATGTATGGCAGATGGACGTTAAGACTGCATTTCTAAACGGCAGTCTTGAGGAGACCATCTACATGGAACAACCCGAAGGATATGCCATAAAGGGCAAAGAACACTGGTTTGGAAGCTTAAGAAGGCCATTTATGGCCTCAAGCAAGCATCCAGATCGTGGAACCAATGTTTCGATCAAACTGTTTGCAAATTTGGATTCGAAAAGTGCCCAAGTGAAAGCTGAGTGTATAAGAAAGTTGATAAGGGGAATGTGGTGTTCTTAGTTTTATATGTAGATGACATTCTTCTAATTGGAAATAATAAAAAGATGTTGTCATCAGTTCGAACATGGTTATCAAACCAGTTCGAGATGAAGGATATGGGAGACGCGGGACACATCCTCGGGATCAAGGTTCTTCGGAATCGAGATAAGAAGATGTTGTGCTTATCTCAAGAATCTTACATCGAAACAGTACTTAGTCGTTTTAGCATGCAGGATGCCAAGAAAGGTTTCTTACCTTTTAGACATGGCATCCATTTATCTCAAGAGATGTGCCCTAAAACGCCGTCTGAGATACAAGCAATGAGAAGGATTCCATATGCTTCGGCAGTTGGAAGTCTCATGTATGCTATGCTTTGTACTAGACCAGATATTTGCTTTGCTGTTGGCATGGTGGCAAGATATCAGTCGAATCCGGGCCAAGGACATTGGACTACCGTAAAGAACATACTCAAGTACCTTAAACGGACTAAGGACTATGCTCTAGTTTACAATGCAGCCGAGCTCTGTCCTTTGGGATATACTGACTCAGACTTTCAAGCTGATCAGGACTCGAGAAAATCTACTTCAGGATATGTGTTCACCTTAGGAGGTGGAGCCGTAATTTGGAAGAGTGTGAAGCAGAAATGCATCGCGGACTCGACCATGGAAGCGAGTATGTGGCCGCTTCGGAGGCTGCAAAAGAGGTTGTATGGCTCAAGAACTTCCTTATGGATTTAGGTGTGGTTTCGAATCTGCCCAAGAGCATCACCATTTATTGTGACAATTCTGGTGCTGTGGCAAACTCGAAAGAACCAAGAGCTCACAAAGCGAGCAAACACATAGAGCGGAAGTATCATATCATTAGAGATATAGTGCAGAGAGGAGACATAAAAGTGGTCAAGATTGCGTCAGAGAACAACCTGGCAGATCCTTTTACAAAGGCTTTGGCGGTAAAACCGTTCGATTGCCACGTTGAAGGGATGGGAGTTCGACTCATTCAAGACCTCAACTCGCTTTCAGTATAAGTGGGAGAAATTTAGACGTGTGCACTAATATTTTGTATACTCGAAAGCTGTTTTGAGTATAAGTGGGAGATTGTTAGGGTTTTGTATACTAGAAATCACCTTTCGAGTGATTGGATACTGTAAAACTCTAATGGTTATTTTCCAATAAATGCAACAGATTATTTTTGTCATAATGTTGTTATGTTTTACATTTAATGGTTTTTTATTGCATATTTAAATGTATGAGCAAACGTAACAAAGTCTAAGTCTTTGTTTTAGTAGACCGGTTGTGGGCGTCGCCCAATTTAAGGTAACACAGTCAGTTCTAAACAAAGAAAAATAAGAATTTCACAACCTAGATAGGCCTAGACTACCTATCGCGAAAGGTTGCAATGTCAGTCCGATTATTTCTAAACCTTATTGAAATAAGATGACGTTGGTGTGGTATAGCACTGAATGGATCTAACAGCAAGACGAGTTTTTATGCTATCTACTGAAAGACGAGGTCTTGAGAATTAATTTCTTAATCAATGTACGTTAGCATTGAGCATATGATATTGAGTATCCACTACTTTGACTTACCAAAGGTGCGGGTTTTTCGTAACCCAACGATCCAAGTATATTGGGTAGTGGTGATCATTATCTAGAGGTGCTAGGATTGCTATTATGTTTAAACGTGCGCGAGGAGAGTCTCGTTTGATAACATCCACAAAAGGAGCTCGAAACGAGGTTTTATTATTCGGAACCTAGCTAGTTGGAGTTTGATTACTCTATGAATAATAAATAAGAGTTTCTTGCCAAGTCCACTCTTGGAATTCGAAATATGTTAATTATTTAAGTCTATAGCAGACATTAATTAATTAATGGATGTTTCCATCTTAAGCGCGGGAAATAAATCAAATACAATTAAAGGAAACCCGGAATACTTGTAATTTCATATTTGGAAGGCAGTGCAATATTACTTCTGTAGTGGCTGCTCGTAATATTCCAATATAAGCTTATATTAAATTGTGGGTTCAATTTGATTAGTAAAAAGCTAATTGGGTGAGGCCTGTTCCAGATTCTTCCTTAGATCCCTGACTGGGCCCAATATGTGACTTATATAAATAGGAGAATAAAGGAGACAGAAAACACAACAATTATTTTACAAAATTTTCGTCCCCCCCCCTCTTGAGAGAGTTTTCAAAAATTGTGCTCCCTCCGTGAGCTGAGTTCTGTCTTCCATTATTCGAGTCCTAGTACGTTGGTGAGATTTGCCCACACAAATATCAGCGTATAGTCCGGGACACCAGTCAGAAGATCTGAGGTCTTGTATTGAAGATCTTCACGTGGAGACGGAGCAAGCCATCATCGATTCTTGATTGAATCAACGAGGTAAATTGGCTAATTCCGGAGTAAGCATGTTTTAGGAATTTTATGTGCTAAAGCATGTTTTAATTCAAGTTATGAGCATGATACATGTGATAATTACGCGATCCTGGCCAACTACCTAGTAACTGGAGAGCTTCCAGAAGTACCGAGTGTTACCAAAGCCCAAAGAATGAAGATCAAGAGTGAAGCAAAATACTACTTTTGGGATGACCCCTATCTGTGGAGAGTAGGGTCCGATCAAGTGATAAGGAGGTGCATTCCTGACTGGGAACAGCGGGATGTTTTAACCCACTGCCATTCGTTAGCATGTGGAGGGCACTTCGGGTCCAAGAAGACGGCAAGGAAGATTCTGGATAGCGGCACTTACTGGCCAACTCTCAACAAAGATGCGTACGAGTTCTGCAGGAGCTGTGAGCGTTGCCAACTGACCGGTGGAATATCTGCCCGGGATGAAATGCCGCAGGTACCCATAATAGTTTGCGAGCTATTCGACATATGGGGAATGGACTTCATGGGTCTGTTTCCTTCATCATATGGGAATCTGTATATCCTAGTTGCTGTAGACTACGTCTCCAAATGGGTAGAAGCCAAGGCCACAAGCACGTGTGAAGCCAAGGAGGTGGCCAAGTTCTTAAAGAGTCATATCTTTAGCCGATTCGGTGTGCCCAGGGCGATCATATCCGATCAAGGTACGCACTTCTATAACCGTACAATTGAATCCTTGATGAAAAAGTACGGTGTGCACCATAGACTATCCAGCCCTTACCATCCGCAAGCAAATGGTCAAGCGGAGATTTCTAACCGCGAGATAAAGAAAATTTTGGAGAAGACTGTGAACACTTCTAGGAAGGATTGGAGTGTAAGGTTAGAGGATGCTCTCTGGGCGTATCGAACAGCCTACAAAACCCCCATAGGCATGTCCCCTTACCGGATTGTTTTTGGGAAGATGTGCCACTTACCGGCTGGGATCGAGCATCGAGCATACTGGGCAGTACAGAAAGTGAATATGGATGCTACAGCCTATGAAGAGGAAAGGAAGCTGCAACTGCAGGAGCTTGAGGAACTTAGATTGGAGTCATTCGACTCAGTCATGTGGTACAAAGAGCGAACTAAATTGTGGCATGATCGAAATCTGAGAACTAAGGAGCTCCATGTTGGCCAGAAAGTACTACTCTTCCAGTCAAGATTGAAGCTTATGCCAGGGAAACTCAAGTCCAAATGGACAGGACCTTACATCATAACTGCACTCCGATCTAATGGGGCAGTGGAAATTTCAGGGAGTTTTTCTAACTCTGAACCTTTCATAGTAAATGGACATAGGTTGAAAATATTCAGGGATAATAGAGAGGTGGGTGTAGTGGATGAAATTCCACTACAACCACTTACATCGGTTTCATACTGATCAGTAAGATAGGAATTTGGAATTCCACGTGGCTAGTTCCTTTAGAGAATAATCTTTGCATATACTGGCCAAGTAGAATTCTAAATTGCATATTGTAAATTTTGTAAATACATAGTCTTTGCATGTCAGAGAATTTCTAAGAAAACCCAAAAATATTTTCGGGCCTTAAATTAAAATTGGAGCGCGAATGGACCAAGAGATTACCTATTTTGTGCTACTTCAATTTTTATCTAAATGCCCATTTGAATTATTTCCTTAATTAAGTATAGAGGGGAATTATGCTAAGGACGAAACTTTAATTGAGGCTTATGCAGCTTTTGCAGGGTGGCAGCGGCTGGAATGGCGTGGAGCAGAGAGAGGAGACACGCTAGCCAATCAGGGGCCAGCATTCCTAACCGCCTTTCATCCTAAGCGTTGCGACCAGCAACCGTTGATAGCCAGTTGAAACCACCTGCAACAGCCCCCTCTCATCCAAATTAAACCAACCGTCCCAACCCTTCTCCCTCACAAACCCTGATTTTCAAATTCCCTTTCAAGAGATACTCTCCCATACTCTCTCAGAAAGCGTAAATCACAAACCATCATTTCCATTCTCTTCCAGAAATCAAAACCCAAATCCCCTCTAACAATCACCACTGGAACCATGGGAAAGAAAAGAGTCGTGAGAAAAGCCGACAACCCTTCAACCCGCCGAGGAGATAATCCCAACCCACAACCACCGCGGGAAGAACCACCGCCAAACCCGCAACCGTCAGAACCAAACCAGCAAGCCCCACCGATGATATCTCTAGACGCAATGGCGGAGTTTCTCCGATTGCAAGATCCGAACAGAAACTGGGCAGCGGAGTTAGCGTATTTAAGCCACGGCAGGAGGAAGAGTTGCATTGTTCGAAAGAACGGTTACTGAGATGGCAGAGGAGAACAGACAGATGAGGGCAGAAATGATCCGTTTGGCGTCCGCAATGGAACGGATATTGAAAGAGTCTGCGGGACAGAGTATGCTGACTCAGAGGCAAGCTGCTATGGAGACGATAATGACTGATTTAGGAGAGGAGAACCAGCGATTGATAACGGAGATGGGCAGAATGGCATCCGTGATAGATGAGTTATTGGAGGAAGTGACCAACCAGAGGAAAGAACAAGCTACAGGAGCCAGGGGCCGTGAAGCCCAGCATGACGCACCGAGTAACCGTGGAGGCCAGGATGATGGACCACAAGAGCCAGAGACAGAGGAAGCCGAGGTGCCGGCAGAAGCCGAGGAACAGGCGAAGGATGATGCGGACCGAGCTGAGACGGAGAAGGACTAGTCGAAGCAACAACCTGCACCACCTGCACCGCGAAGGAGCAGGCGACACCGATAAGACCACCCCCCACGACCAGTTAGTTTTCTTTTTAATTTTTCAGTTTTTTTTAGCTTTCCGTATTTTTTTTGTGTCTTGGTTTTTGTTTAGGTGGTATAATCTGTGTTTGTTCGCAAACCCCCATTCATAACACTTAGCCTATTTAGTAGTCTAAGTGTGAGAAGTATAGGGTTTGTTTCTTTAGAGCATGATTTCTGTGTTCTCTTGTTTTTGTTTTTCGTACGCATGTTGACTCACACTTAGTCCATTGTATGGCCTAAGTGTGAGGAGTTTTTATTCGTGTTTGTGTTCGTTGGTTTTTGTTTAGGTGTTTAGTTTGTTGTTTCTAGTTGCTATTTTGTCGTCTGTGTGCCCGCCTTACTGGCCATTACCTTTTCCACTTCACAGCCATATCTGAGGGCAGACACTTGTGAAGTAGGAGGGGGGACGCAATGGCCAGTAGGATGTATGTATATATGTGTAGTCTTTGTGTTTGTGTTTTTGTTTTGTTAGGTCTAGTTTTTTATGTTGTGTGTTGATTGGGCTTAAAACTCAACCGTCTTGAGCTGACGGTGAGGGGAATTGAGGGAGATAGGACATGCTGGAAAACCGAAACCATCCCTATTAGTACCTCCTAGTCAGGATAGATGATGTGAGTATGAGAGAAAAGCCCATACTTAGAGCCGAACACGTAAGCCCTCTAAAATGTGAGTTATAAGCCTTAAAGTGGAACCACTTTCCACATATATTGAAAAGAAAGAGAGGCTGCCACAATTTGCCTAGAGTGAAGTGACCATGGGTAGCAAATACTGAAGGCAGTAGGAAACCCCCCCTAAAAAAAAACCACCTTTAGAACTTTTTTTTCTTAACTTTTATACCCAGATAAACACCCCTAGCCCCTGGGACTGTGTGAAGGGCAATGAAACAAATGGAGCTTACTGGCCAGGAAGAGGTGCGAAAAAGCAGAGACCAGCTGGACTAGAAAGTTAGAAGAAAATCGACCAGGGAGTCATCCCCAGTCCAAGAAAAAAAAAAAGAAGAAGGAATAAGAGTGGCGAAGCCACGAAAAAAAAAGGGAGAAAATGAAGAAAATGGCCAGAAAGATTTGACCACAAAAAAATGAATGATGGAATAAGGGTGGCGAAGCCACAAAGATGCTACTGACCAGTTGGAGACCAAAGCCAGAAGCGCCAACTAAGAAAAGCAACTGATCAGAAGGCTGATACACACAGTCCCCCCCGCATCAATAAAATAGAAATTTTGAACCTTAGAACCTTAGGAACATCCACCCAAAACATTACAAGCCAAAAGCCCCGTTACAAGCCTATAAGTCCTTCAGTAGCTGCTCGTGAGATCTAAGTCCGAAGCAACTGTGGTTGAGCATAATGAGAGAATGCAGTCCTAACATTCCTGGTGAGGTATGAGTGACTGAGTGAACCTATAGTTGGGCCGAGAGTGTGGGCGATCTTGACAAACAGATATACTGATTGGGAGAGAGAGGGAGGGTGGCAGAAGTTCAAGGCTGTCTAAGGCCGGATTGCACCTGATCCAGAGGGGAGGGGATGGTTGAAAATATAGCCCGCTCTTGTGTTTTCAGTTTTTTTTGTGTGTTTGTTTAAGTGTTTCTTTTGCATCATAGTTTAGAGTCTAGGTTAGGTAGAGTCAGTCAGGGGAGTAACCAGGCTAGAATTCGACTTATGTCTTTTGGTTGTTCTTCACGCTTGAGGACAAGCATGTGGTAAGTGTGAGCAGTTTGATAAGTCGTATTCTAGGCCTTTGTTACGGGTCAGTATGATGTGCAAAATTGATTATATCTGCAAAACAGTTGCTCAAAGTGTGCAGGTTAAGTGTTCTAGCCAGTAGGGAAGTTTCGGAATGTTCAGGTGAAAAAGGGCGCCAGCATGATCTCATACTGATCAGTATTCGTGCTGAAACGGCTTGAGATGGAGAAGACGGATAGCTGGGACGGATTACCCACAATTAAGGGCAAAGAAGTCAACTTGCAATGAGGATTTACCCTAAAATCAAGGGTAAGCCTCCCTATAAAAGGAAGCCAAGAAGGAGAGAAAAAAAAAACCACATTCACTCATTCACCACCATCTTTAGGTAGAGAGTTCTCTCGGTAATACCAGTCTTTCAGCCGTGTCCCGCTTCTTGCCTCGCCGCAACCATGATCACCTGACGCCCAGATGTTCCCAGAGTTCCAGTCATCGTCTGTTCCAGCCAGCAAGACCGTAGCTTAGAGATTCCATCGCCCGGAGTGGCAAAAACACTTTTATTTGCCTTCGCAGTTTAATTTTCCTTACTTTCCTTACGTTGGATCTTTGTTGCTTTTGGATATTTTCTGTTTTTGAAGTACTTGTTGAAGATCCGAACGTGTTTATGCTATGAAGTTGATTTCCGTTTCGTTTACTGTGTTGTTTTCTTTTCCTTCCT
Source organism: Salvia splendens (assembly GCF_004379255.2). NCBI lineage: Eukaryota > Viridiplantae > Streptophyta > Magnoliopsida > Lamiales > Lamiaceae > Salvia > Salvia splendens. The sequence goes on along the minus strand of NW_024598912.1, from coordinate 7,919 downwards.
TGCCTAGTTAGCTTAGATCTAAAGTTTCTTGGTGTTTTAAGTGCTGAATCTCTCATTTCTGTTTTACGTAGCAAGTTTCTCTAGGATAGTATAAACTGGTACTGTTTGATTGGGAAGTGGATCGTTGCATGCAAAGCTTAGTTTTAATTTCCGAATCGTTCTTCCATGTTGACCAGTATGCAGAAGTCCAGTTCCAGTGTTTGATTTCAGATTTGATTTCGTAGTTTTAGATCTGTGTTCGCGAGTTGATAATCTGTGTTTTCCGTGTTGAATCTGGAATTGTTATCTGAATTTTGGATGTGTTTGTTGAAGAAGATGGTGTCTATTTCAATTGGAGGGGACCACTTACTTTTTAGATGCTTTTTGCTTTTGTCCTTCACTTTTAGTTAAGCCCTGTCAGCCTAGTCACCAAACTTCCACTACCCTCTGAATATTCCGTTTAGCCCAAAATAGAAACCCGTACCTTCTAAATATTTTCTGTTACAAAAATGTCTCCCCATTTCACGTACACAGTTACATTCAAGATGTCTTTCATACCGTCTGACCAGTAAAACACCACCTTTAAGTTCTTGCCTAGGTAGAGACTCAACCCAAGCGTGGTAGCTAACCAACCTTTCCAAATATCACCGCGGTAGTTTAAACGCACCATCTCTGTGGGATTCGACCCTTATCACCACTATACTGATCAGTAAGAGTGGGTTGAGGAATCTTTGAAACCAGGGTCTAGGCTTAGTTAGGATCTCTATCCTGACTAGTAGGATATATCCTTGCTTGAACGACACCTACGCACCCCTGGTCCTTTCAACTTTGTTTTGGGTCTCCCAATGTCTACTAGAAAAAATGATAGCATTTTCGTAGTGGTGGATAGATTTTCTAAAATAGCTCACTTCATTACATGTCAGAAGACAAGTGATGCCAAATTCATTGCTAGTTTGTTTTCCAAAGAGGTGGTAAGAATCCATGGGGTCCCAAGAACTATTGTGAGTGATAGAGACATCAAATTTTTGAGCTTCTTTTGGAAAACACTTTGGGGTATGATGGGTACCAAACTTCTTTTCTCTACCACCGCACACCCCAAACAAATGGTCAAACGGAAGTTGTAAATCGTTTCTTGGGTGCTCTTCTCCGTGCCTTGGTTTTTGAAAACAAAACTTCTTGAGAAGAATGTTTACCTATATCCGAGTTTGCTTATAATAGGACCATTCATTCTTCTACCCAACAATCCCCTTTTGAGGTTGTCTATGGTTTCAATCCACTCACCCCGTTGGACTTGTCCATGGCCGATTTGCCTTTGTCTTATATGGTTGACGTAGGTGGGATGGAGAAGGTCAAATTTTTACAGGACTTGCACATCCGAGTGCAAGAGCGAATCTGCAAGATGAGAGAACAAGTAGCTCAAAGGGTGAACAAAGGGCGGAAGAAAATGTTGTTCAACCCCGGAGATTGAGTGTGGGTGAACCTTCGAAAAATACATTTTCCCTACAAGGAAAGATCCAAGCTCGCCCCACGAGGGGATTGTCCTAGAGCGAGTGAACAACAATGCTTACATTATTGACCTTCCCGGCGTTTGCACGTTGAGCACCGTCGCCATTCCAGAATGTTCGCCCGGCCGGGACAATCCACATCCCCCGAACGCCCGACCCGACGTTTGAGCAAAGTCCACGGAATCCAAAGAGTTCGCCCCGACGTTTTTACTGCTTTACTCGTTTTTCACTTATTTTGGACCCTTTTCTTGGGATTCCAACCCTAGCTATAAATATTATTTTGTAAGACTTTTGTTGGCAGACTATGATGAATGATATTTTGAAGACTCCTTTGAGAGCATCTCCCTTATGAGATTTTTATCCAAAATTCCCACTTGTAGGTTGTTTGATTTGGTCTTTTAGATTAAGTCAAGTAAAGGAATGAATTATGAATAATTAATATGTTGATTCTGCCAAAAAAATATTTATTCAAAAATATTTTTGCCAAATATTTTTCTTGTGTGCGTATATGTGGTGTGGTGGTAGTGTGTGCGTGCATATGTGTTAGTGTGCGTGCGTGTGTGTGTGGTGGTGTGTGTGTGTGTGCATATGTGTTAGTATGTGTGTGTGTGTGTGGTGGTGGTGGTGGTGTGTGTGCGCGCATGTGTGCGTGTGTATTTTTCAACTATTAAGAATTTTATTTTTATTATAAAATTGAGATGATATTAAATTTGAATATAAATTAAATAATATTTATATAATTTTGTTAAAATTTAGAATAAGAAGAAAGGAAAATGAAATGAAATGGAATGGTCATTCCTTAGCTAAATGGATGGAATGGTGACTCCTAAGAAAAAAATTTACCAAACAAATGAATGGAATGGAGGTAGGAATGTCATTCCATTCCCCCATTGCATTCCACCATACCAAGTAGGGCCTAAGTATCAACCGTAGATGTTAACTACATTGGGAAATATGCAGTCCCAAGTTGGTCAACTAGCTGCAACATCCAATATTAGACAGCCCAAAGACTTACCTAGTGATATTGTGACAAACAGGGGCGGACGCAGAAAAAATTGGCTGTAGGGGCTGGGCTCCACTATATATATATTCCCTACGTCCCATATAAATAAGTCATTTATGATTGACAAGGGTTTTAACGCGTAATTAATAAAGTAAGAGACAGAGAGAAAAAATAGGTGAAACTGTGTCATAGATAGTGGAACATATAAATAATAAAGCAAAAGAGAAGGAGAAAAAAATCGTCAATCGCAATCCTAACAACTACTGTATAAAAAAATGCATATGTATTTACAAACTAGTCCAAAATGTATCTAATAAAAATAACAAAAAGACTATATCATTAACTAAAAAAAATAAAACTCAACTTCAAAATAACCATTGTTATAATTGTTTTACAAGCTTGCAACTATTCTCTCAAAATTTTAAAAATAAGAGATGGAATACAAAATTAACAAGTTTAATAAATTCTTTACCCAACAATTTGTGTAGAATTTGAAATTTAATTCTCTAATGTCTCAAAAGGCTAAAACCCTCATGTTCACCATTTTTTATGCCGCTCCTCTAAACCCTTTGCTTTTTTTAAATTGCAATATACAAGTAGAGTACTTAAATTTTATTAAGAAGACAAATTTAATTGAAAAAGGAACAAAATTGATAGCACTTTATAAGTTTGAAGTCTCTTTTCAAAAAGTAAAATACTTGTCAAAGTTATTAATGTGGTCAATTTGACTTTTTTTTATATTAGTTAATTTAATTTTAAGTTAGTCATCTTCTTCCTCACATCCAGCAGCGCTATTATTATACATTTTCTCTGCAATTTTTCACTTTTTCCTTCTTTAAATTTTCAGCCCCTTACAATCATTCGTTCCAAGAGAATTTGTTCTTCAGTAGCATTATTTGGTTAGGGCTTAACATCAATTTCTAAAATTTTAAAAAATTTAGAAGTAGAAAATTACAAAAAATGAAAATTGGGTAAGGGCATAAGCCCTACCCTTCTCACCATGTGCGTCCGCCCCTGGTGACAAACGTAAAGGACGTGGAGCATTGTAAGGCTATGACATTAAGAAGTGCAAGAGAGTTAGAGGCAACCTCAGTTAGTCCAAACACTTCACACGTGGGTGGACTACTGCTGTGCCGCATGGAGAGGACTGAGGAGCACATGCAAGAAAAGGTTGCAGCTGCAGCAAGGGAAAGGAAGAAGTTGAGCCCAACACGAGATCCAAATTTCCTAATCATTTTCCACTCCCATTGTTCCCTTTCGCAAATAAAAAGCAGCCGCACGGTTTTTAATGGATGAACGAGATTCTAAGAAAGGTGAATGTTGAAGTCTCCCTTATTAATTGACGCATTTTCCAAAAGTTTTTACCATGCGCAAAGACTTCATTTCAAGCAAATGAAAATTGTCAAAAGGAAGGTATGGTTCTATTAAGTGCTCATTATTCACAAATTTTGACTAGCTAGATACCTTCAACCTCCAAAATTGAGAGATTCGGGAAGCTGCCATATCCCATGTGACAGAGATAATAATAAGCAGTTTTCGACTGTTTACTTGATCAAGAATCTAACACTTTGTCGATGGCTCTAAAGACTGCAGAAGAAATTGGTCTTCTTAAAAGAATGAAGAAGTCAACAAACATACATCTCCAGCTAGCTGATCAGTCTATTATCAAGCTGAGAGGAATGCTGAAAGATGTCCTACTGAAAGTTGATAAGCTCATTCTATATGTGGAAATTTAAATTTGGATATGGAGGAAGACAACAAACACATGCTTATTCTGTTTAGGCAACCATTCTTGGCTATTGGGGATGTGACACTTCATGCAAGAGAAAAAACACTGACATTTAGAATAAATGGAGATGAGTAACGTTGAAGGGAGAAGAGGCTATGAAAAAGCCCATGGATGCTAAAGCTTGTTCTACAATAGAAGGTTGATCCTGAACCTGATTACGATGATGACATGCTAAAATCAAACCTTTTTTTGTTGAAAAATCAAATGAAGAATCCTCCAAGCTTCAGATTAAGCCTCTAAAAAATTTAAAATATTTGTTTCTGGCACGGCACAGTGTAGTCAAATTGCATACTTGGAAGTGAATGAGACTATTCTGCCCTTTTATATGCAACATGTGTTTTCTTGTTTGGTAGCTCCCCATAAAGGATTCAGATTTGGGTTCCAGAGGCTTGTGGATTTCGCAACTGGGGTTGACAACATAAGAGCATCAATAACTCTAGGGGCCGGGCCGCAAAAAGCGAGTCCAAGCCCGGGCATTGCGTTGGACGAGCGGAAGTTGCGGCCTGGGCCGGTCCCGGGGTCCGGCCCGGGCTAGCGTTGGAGGGTTCGGGACGGGCCGCAAACCCCAAAAAAAATTTTATTTTTCTTTTTTTTTATTTTTTTGCCCATTTATACCATTTCTTCAACATTCTTCACCAATTTCTCAATTTCTATCCTCTAAATTATTTCAATATATTTTCTAGGACTTGTAATTTTTTTATTTTTTAGGGCTTAATAAATTTTTTTTCTAGGATTTGTAATTTTTTTTCCTAGGATTTGTAATTTTCTTTTTTCGACTGAACAATAAATTTTCCCGGTTTGAATTATTCAACGTATTGCATTTATGAGTAAAATAGGTTGAAGTTGTGAATAGTGTCATTTATTAGTTGTGGCCCGGGTTGGGGCCTGCAGGGTTAGAGCAGTTGGGGCCTGGGCCGCAACTATAGGGGAATGATGACGTGGAGAGGACTTGAGGCCTGAAATGGGGATGGGGTTAATGATGCTCTAAGAGATGCAATACCCTTACCTCGAGCACCTTGATCAGCTGATTTTTTTATTTTATTTTTTTGACATTTCAATTAGAATTATTGTAACTACGTCCTCATTGGAACACCAAGATTTTGCAATTTGCTGTAAAATACGTCAAATGCCTACTATCTTAAATGTAATCGGTATCACTTCTTGTACCTGTCAGGGAGTGAATGAAACAAAATGTTACCTCTTATTGAACTGTTATAACTTACCAAAAATTTCGATTATTCTTCTCTCAAATAAATAAACAAATCAAATGTACAGATCACACACTATTACTTTCCCGATACTGTAGGTTACCAGGTAACAAACTAACATTTAACATACAATGTTAAAAGCATTACACATATAATTGGAGAATTTTGGGTATAAAGAAAATAAAAGAAAATAAAAAAGAAAGAAAATTTGTGGATCTGTGAATTGAGCAGGCTCGGCGGCTGTATGGCAAAATTTGTTATGTACATCTCGAGGGGTTCAGAGTTTGATTTCATACTATTATTCTCCGAAACCACCACCATTCACGGAGGAATCTACTAATAAAGTGTCATTTGGCATGAAAGGAGGAGGACGCATACTCACCGACTCTCCTGCAGGTTGCGTCCTATTTGGAGGGCTCATTGCATCATTTATGCTCCCTCCCCACGAAACAGTACGCCGTGAGTCTGACGCAAAGGAACTATCACTTGCCCCTTTGTTGTATATGTTATTCATGCTTCCAAATCTTGGCATGGGCGCCATGGGAGATGAGGGACGAGGCGAATAGAATGTCTCATTTGGAGGGGAGGAAGAAGCATCTTCGTAAGTAGTGAATGAAGTGTTTTGCTTTTGTTCTACATGCGTGTCAACAACTGGCTGCTCACCATGGGATACTGGTGCCGGAACAAAGAATTTTGGGTTGGCACCACCCGCAGGTTTTGCAGAAGGTACAGAAGGCGACTGGAACCCACTTACTGCATTCCCACCACCTCGGTTGAAAGTGTCAACATACCTGGCCATTAAAAGAGGGAACTAATCAGATTGAGCTCAGTACTTGATAGCTTCTCTTTCAAACAATTGCAACATTAGTTCTCTTGGTAGAAGAAAAGTTGTGCTCCTAGAAAGCAATGGTTCAATAGAATGCCCATGTTTTTTTGGGAATACTAGCAATACAACTCCGACGTCCCAGAATAACAATAACATGGGAGATAAAAGCTGTGAGTGAAGCTAAATATAAGTTCAGTCCCAGATGCCTGAGCACCAAACAAGTCCTTACCTGAGCATTATTCTGCAGTTTTGTTCTGTTTCACGATGAAGTATAAAAGTAGTGGTAAGAATTTACCTAGAGCGAACACCCATCCTTCCACGTGCTGAGTACTGATTGGCTGTCGGAGGAAGTGGGGGCATTCCTGAACTGTTATCCATAGTGCTTGGGCTTATAAATTCTTGATTCCCATTGTTTATGAGGATTCACTTTGCAAGAAACTCTTTTCTGATGCTCCATTCTGAAAAACAGAAGCCTTGGGTGGTGGTGGTGGAAGAGCTGCTTCAGGTGCAGGAGGTTCAACACCTTCCTCCACCCATCTCTTGAGTTTTTCATCATAATAAAAACTATTTGTATCATCACCCATTTTGCCTGTGAAAAAGTGCAAATAGGATCAACCAATCAATAAATGTATATTCACATTATAAAATAAATCCCAAGACATCTTTTGGGAACAGGGAGCTCATTCAATACCTGACGGCCTCGTGGTTTGATACTACACCAACAGTCTCTTCTGAAATAGCTGAGATCCAAAACTAAAACGACCCAAGCGAGACGTATTGCCTGCAGCTGGTGCTTTGTCCTGTGTGCTAGCAGAACTAGTTTCTTTTGGTGGTCAGCCTGACTCTACATGTCAAGAAAAGGTATGAAAGTAGACATTATTTGTAGAAACATACATCATAAATCTATCTGAACAAGCCTCTACGGGAAAAATAACAAATATAAGGTTGAGAGAAACCTGCATTGGACTCCTTTTAATTCAGGTGCTGAAACACTTCTTGTGTGCATAGTCTTTTTGTTATCAGCTGCCCATTCATTTATAGGCTCCATAGATTGAGAAACTAATGAAGACATAGCCATTGTTGATTGACTACTTGATACTCTGGGTCCGGCGGACTGATAATTATTCTCATTACCATGAACTGCACCGCCTTGTGTTGGTATAGGGGGTGGCAGCCCCCAACAACCCGATGTGCAGTGCTATCAAAAAAGGTTTAGCAATTTACCGATAAATTCCTTGGGAGCTGAGTTTACAGAGAATCCTCCCTGCATCACAAGAAGTTCCGGTTCTAAGAATCTACCAAAATTCACTGATGTAAAGAAGAGGAAGCACAGACTACCTGTTGATGAGCTTTAATCCTTCCTCAAGGGATGAAACTAAATTCCTCAGATTCTCCAGCTCCGGTGTTCGACCAGTTTTAAGCGATTTTAGTACCGCTTGACAGTACCTACATCAAAATCAAAATAATTTTTAGAAAACAAAGACAAAATTAATAAAACAAAGATACATGGGCATTTAGGTATAAGATATAAATACTTCAGTGCATCGGTCGTCCTTCCAACTTCAGCCAACATGAGTGCATATACTACTTATAAGGTTGAAATGGAAGT
>NW_024598911.1:0-171954 GCF_004379255.2 Salvia splendens | reverse complement strand
TGAACACGAATCCGACCTCTTACCTTCAATCCGAACACGACCCGCACCCGACACGAACCCGTTATCGACACAATATAATATGGGTTGACACGACACAATATAATATGGGTTGACACGACAACAATAACGACCCGAACCTGATATTACACGATTAAAATCCTAATATTACACAATTAAACCTTAATTTTTAACCTAATTTACACAATTAAATTTGTTTTATACTATTTAAACTTAATTTATAAGAAATTAAAAAATTAAAGTAATAGATATTTTTAAAAATTATAATAAAAATAATAATATTATTTCTTAATGGGTACCTGCATCCGACTCGAACCTACCCGAAATTATCGGGTTCTTAATGGGTCAACCCGATAAGGACGCGAACACCCAATAAGACTTGACTCAACTCAATAATTTCGTGCGAATTCGTGTCGGGTTATTGTGTCGTGTCGAAAATTGCCAGCCCTATTACTACTACAAAATACTACTTTGTTAGCCATACAAGTAAAAATAACTAATGAAAATTAAATATGAAAGAATATATAATTAAATCCGAGCCTCCTAGCTCAAGTGGTTGAGAAGGATGTCAAGGATATGGCACCATCCAGGAGGTCTTGAGTTCGAATCCTGGATGGTGCAACTTGGGATTAATTTCCCCTGTGGGCCTGATCAAGGTTGTTTCCTTGGGACTTGACAAGCTTTCGAGCCTGGGCACGTCTGAGGGTGATAGGTAGTCTACGGGCTCGGACCCGGCTGACCAGGGGGGCTAGAGAACGGGCTTGAAAAGGCTAGTTCACAGGCTAGTGCTCGGCTGGGGGGCTAGTATTCAAGCCACGAGGGAGCGTTCGCTTGCCAAAATGTATCTCGAACTCCTTTGTATGAAAAAAAAGTATCATGCCAAATATTTTAAAAAAAAAGAATATATAATTAAATTAAAAAGAACTAGTTAGTAGTTAAACTAATAAATGTTTGTTAAAAACAAAATAATTAATGAAACTTAAGCATGAATTGAAAAGGAGTTCATATGGACTAAAAAACAAAATTAAATTGGAAAACAGGTTATATGGATTAAACTAAAGTTAATTTGGAGAAGAGAAAGTCAAAGTATTGAAGAAAAATAGCATATAAGCTTGAGAAGGCTTGAACAAGGATCTTCGGCGTAGACGAAGAGCATACTTACCTCTAGGACAGAAATCAAACTTGTAAAAGTAGGACTACAATATACATAGAGTATTAAATCACAAAAATTAAGGGTAAAGTTGTACCCCTTTTCCAGGTGCTTACGCTACTGGTTTTAGATAAAGGATGACCTTTAAAGTAATACAGATCAATGCACAATTTATATACTTCCCCTGTTCATTAATACAAGGCCAATTTTAACCGGGTATGAATTTTTAAAAATGTAGTAGAAAGTGATTAGAAGGTGCTACTTTTATATACTCCCTCCGTCCCACTCAAGATGTTTATATTTTTAAGTGACACGAGATTTAAGAGGAGTTGTTAGGTATAATAAGAAAAGAGAAAAATGTAGTTGAATATTTTAATGAGAAGAGAATGATTTATTTCTAAATTTAAAGGTGGACATCTTCATAGTATTCTTAGATTGACAATCCAATGTTGCCCTCATGTCCTTGAGATGAGTATTTAATGTTACCAATAACAATAATTAAAATCTAATTACGGCGGATACAGCATGCATTAGCACATGCGATTGTACCTCATCATTAATCAATATCAAACCCCAAAGGCAGCTGATCATATGGTATCAATTAGGGAGGAGGTCAATGTAGCCCGCAACCCGTGGTGGACCTAAATAGCCCGCCAAATTTATAGGGTTATGGCTGGAAATTTCTAGTCCGATAAATTAAAACCTGATTAGCTCGCACCCGATTAACCCGCGATCCGTTAGGGTCAGACCTGAAAACCCGATAAAATTTCTATTATTCTATTTTTTACTCCTAATTCGACACCTTTATTGATTAATTTTATAATATAGATAACTAAAAAAATAATTTTCAATTTTATATTAAATATATAAATTATATATTAAATTTTTATTAATATAATAATTGATAAATAAATTAAAATATTTAAATTTCTAAAACATGCATTAAAATTTCACGAAATATCTCAAATATTAGTATTTGATCATGTTTATGATTGAGTTTGACCATATATCTCAAATTTATCATAATTAAATATTTTACATTTTATGAATATAACTAATTTTCATTATTATTTATTGGATTGATCGCATGTTAATCTTATCGGTAGCAACCCGATTAACCTGCTGGGCTAGCCCGAAACCCGAGCTTTTAGGGTTAGGGTTGAACTTTTACAACCCGAAAGAATTCACAACCCGATTAGCCCGCACCCTATTGACCCGCAACCCGAGTAGGGCCGGCTCGATTGACATCCCTAGTTTCAATGGTATATCGGCTGTCATAATTTTTGCAATAGAAATTGGATTGGGTAAAAGTGTTATGTCAAGTCATGATCGCAAAAAATGGTTCTTAATACATGTTCAACAAAAAGTGGTTAAATTTTCGTTTTCGGGTATTAAAAAACGTAGGTTGGTAATTAACTGATTTATACACACAGTGGTCATTTATACGACTTATTTTGTTAAACGTGACTGGGTCATTGGTTAATTAACTGTTTGCAAGTATGAAATATGACATGGAATAACAAAATTAGTTCATCTATTAAAACATTAATTAATTAGAAGGTTAAAAATTTATTTGGTTAAATATGTAAAAGGTATTGAAATCAATAAAAAACTCATTCTCGAATATATTATTGTGAATTTTATGCTAAACTAGTACTAGTAGTATAAATTAACTACATTATTGATATGTCACTATAAAAACTTATCTTTTAAAGACATAAAAATTGAAGACGCATTTTTATTAGTGTTTGAAAATTTTTTAAAATTGTAAAGGTCAATTTTGGTCCTAAACATATGACCAAAATACGAATTCGGTCCAAAATATTCATTTTTTGAAAGATAGATCCATAACAAATGAAATCCTTGTCGGAGTGGTTTTTTTTACGGTTCCGTCAAAAAACTAACGTTCTTGCCACTGTGCAATTAATGTCCTTTTTTATTGAAAATAATTAAATGCTAGGATTAGCAAGCTATTGTGAGACTATCATATTGTAGTAAATTATGTTTCTTTTACAAGTAGTAATTAATAAATTTAAAAGTAGTGTAACTTTTTTTAATATAAAGTATATTTAATAATCCCTCCGTTTTATAGTATTAGATGCATTTTTTCGGCACGGAGATTAGGAAAAAGGTTTGTAATGTATTAAATAAAAATATAATAAAGTAAGAGAGATGAAAAAGTAGAGAGAATAAAGTAAGTGAGAAGAAATATGTAGACTTTTACTAATAAGGAAATGATTTCATTACTATGGAACGTACCAAAATGGCAAAATGACTCCACTACTATGGAACTGAGGGAGTACAAAATATATTAATAACAAAATTTTGTTTAATTTATAGAAATTATTCTTAAAATATTGTGGAATTAATATGTAAATTAAATAAGTAAGGAGGTATAATTGAAAAAGTATAGATATGGAATATTTTTTAGGTTTAAGTTTGGTGTAAATGATTGGGGTATAATTATTTTTTTGGTGTGACCCAAACGCAAAAATAGGTTTGAGTTTAGTGTAAATAGGCATGTAAATTCGGGTACCCGCCGGTACCCAAACCCAAAAATTCGGGTACCCGAATCTGAAATTTCAAAAATATCATACCCAATACCCGACCCGTATGTGAGTTCGGGTACCCTAATACCCGGTGCGGGTACCCGAACCTAACTAATCTGGTACCCATAAACCCGAGATTAGTATATTTTAAATTTATTCTTTTATATAAATTATATTGTGATGAGAATAGAAATTATTACAAATAACACAATAATACTATTTATTGACTATTATTAAAAGTCTAAACTTTAATTCTAATGCTTTAGCTTTCTCTAGATTATGATTCTATGACTATATATATATACTCCTTCCATCCATAGAAATAGGCTATTTGGGATTTGATGCAGTCCGGACGTAGAAATCGGGCTAAAACCTGCGGTGTCAGAATGACTTCAAATTCGCACGGTGCTTGCGAAACACGATTTAATTTTGGCCATCTGACATCGTTTAGGGGGTGAAAACGGCATTTTATTATTTTTTTCGGGCTTAGCTTTAATTTTTTATTTTGCGTTTTATTTCCTTTTGAATTTCTAGGGTTTCTAGACGCTCATAAATAGCGTTGTTTTGTTTTTGAGCCGCAGTGGATTTTTTTTAAAAATATTTCATTTTCACAGAAACTAGGGTTTCTCTGAATTTCTTCTCTGTTCAGTCAGTTTCTCCTTACGCTTTGCATCAGGATTGAAATTATGTAGTGAATGGTGGGACCCATAAAAAAATAATGTAAAGAGAAGGAGAAAAAGGTTGTCATAATTGGATATGAGCTATTTGTATAAGACGGACGAAAAAATGAAATATGGCATATTTCTATGGGACGGGGGAAGTATATAATAGAAATTAGACAAATAGACACTACTTAATTTTAAAATAAAGAAATTTTTGGCATAAATCTACATGTGATTAAATAAATTTACCCTACTGGCCATAGGCCCTATACTAAATAAAAATATTTATCACAAATACATAATTAATCAGGTTTAATCGAGTATTAGTCGGGTATCCTAATACGGGTTTCGGGTACCCTAAACCCGAAAAATCCAAACATTTACTATCCAAACCCGTACCCGAACCCATAATTTTGGGCTTTGGGTACCCAAAACCCGTCGGGTATTGGGTCAGGATCAGGTATACCCGAAACCCGCGGACTAAATTTGCAGGCCTAAGTGTAAATAGTTGGAGATGGCGTTAGCAGTACTTGCTTACTCCTCACTATGGTCATTTATATGATTTATTTTGTTAAACTAGACTGGGTCATTAGTTAATTAACTGTTCCGCAAACATAGAATAACAAAATTAATTCATCTATCTTAAAATTTCCAATTATATGAAATTACTTTATCAGTTAATGACAAAAAATATTCAACTTTAAATTTCCATCTATTTTAATATACTCTTTCTGTCCCATAAAAATATGCGTATTTGAAATAACACGGGAATGAATGCACAATAGATAAAGTAAGATAATGCACAATAAAAGTATATATTTAATGAATTGTAATGGTAGACCAAAATGTTATACATTATAAATAAATTAATATATATAAGTAATGTGCTGAGGACAACCTTTTATAAATAGAATGTAGAAACACTCATATTTTTATGGGACGAAATAAAATAGAAAGGGTATATATGGGCGAAGGGAGTAGAAAAGACGAAGTCACAGTAAATTGGAAGATTGACTGACCCATTTAATTACAACCATCTCTATTACAAGTTGACTTTTACCACATTATTTTATATTTATACGCAATAAAAAATCAACCAAAATCAACAACTCTAAATTTAATTTGATTGATCATACAAATATTACCCTGCTAGTAAAATTTAGCTAATACGTTGACAAAACCTTGAAACATAGCCTAGCTATTATGTCTCTGCAACTTTTTTCAATCTTCTCTCTCACATTACTACCACTGTTTCTTCCACGTGCAGTAGTTTTAGCCGCTGTAGTTGCAAAACCCAGCTGCCAAGACCGATGTGGGAACATATCCATTCCTTATCCATTCGGAGTCGGGTCGGAATGCTCTCTCGACCCGAATTTCAACATCCACTGCGATGCCTCCTCCGGTCATCCAAAACCTTACCTGTCCATCATCAATAAAGAAGTGATCGAAATAAATCAAACTTATATTCGGGTCAATTACCCGACCCTGATTTCAGCGTGCTATGATTGTCAGACGATCAACAAATCAACACCACAGTTGATTCATACAAACATGGTGTGATGGTGAACTTGTCGGGAACTCCATTTACGTTGTCGGTACGGAATAGGCTGATGGCCATCGGATGCGATGATGTGATGCTGGAATCAGACGGAAGCTCGGTGACTGGCAGCGGTTGTTCGGCGTTTTGTGCAGACAATAACCACACAGGCGGCGTCGGTTATTGCGCCTCTAACGGTTCTACGCTTGATAATGGTTGTTGTGTGGCTGAAATCTCCTATGGTAAGTAGATAAATTATGTCATTTTCGCCATTAATAAGTGCTTCATCACATTTAAAGGTTTGGATTCTTCTCAATTGGAACCGAAACCGCCGATTAACCTAGAATTGTGATTTCGGTTCCAGCAGTTTGATTACGATTTAGAAAATATGTGAATTGAAACCGTCAGTTCGAGCAATTAACCATCGGTTTGGTTCGGATAAATACTCCCCCCATTCCATGTTAATAGAATCGTTTTTCTATATTAGGAAGTTACAAGTTAATTGAGTCATTTCTATTTTTAGCAAAATTATTACTATCTTTTTACTTTATTCTCTCTTCATCTCTCTTACTTTATTATTTCTTACTTTTTTCATCATCCATTTAACACATTATTCTTAAACTTAGTGCCGAAAAAAATATCTCTATTAATAAGGAACGGAGAGAGTATAAAATATTAATGTTATTATAAAAATTTATTCTTATTTTCCCTAAAAAATAATTTTTATAAATAAATTAATATTCCCGTTGTTTCTTAAAATTAGAATAAATGAACCCACAATCCAATATCCCTAATTTTACTATTTTTTTTCTCTCCCATACTTACCCATTTGATATCTCTTTCTCTCTTAATTTACCAAGTTTACATTAATATTCCCTAAGTTATGTTGGTATGTTGACAGGCAAAATCATAGGAGCACAACTAATCGACTTGAGCAGAAAATTAGTTCGTAAGAAGCTTTTCCCCTGCAGCTTTGCCTTTCTCCAGGAGAGGGTAGATTTGAACGACACCATATTTTCATATCCTCTATATTATCTTGAAAACTCAACGGCCTTGCTTAACGACAATTGGGCATCCACAACAAGGCCCCCGGTGGTGCGGCTGGCCTGGGAGGTTGGGGCCGACAACTGCAGTCAAGCTAAGTTGAACTCCTCTACTTACGCATGTCGCGATGACAAGAGTGTTTGCGTTGATCTCGATAGCGGAGGCTACCTATGCAGTTGCGTCCAAGGATACGAGGGCAATCCTTATCTCCTTGAAGGATGCCAAAGTTAGTACTCTTTTCATTTCATGCTATCCTACATCATTAATGTCTCTTTGATATCACTAAGCTTGTTTGCTTCTTGGACAGCAATTTCCTTTTCAAGTTCAATTGCAAAATTTGGATGTCCTGATCAATGTGGGAAGTTAGCAATTCCATTTCCATTTGGCGTTGGCCCGAATTGCTACTTGTCGCCGTCTTTCGAAATCCGTTGCAATACCTCCACCAACCCTCCAACAGCCTACCTCGCCCTTCTCGACAAGGAAATCTTCGACATCAATTCGTCTACAGTTTTAATCAACCATCCAAACCTAGCTTGGAGTTGCTACAATCAAACTGGAATCACAGAGAAACAAATCATGATTATTGATTTGTCGAGAACTCAATATACATTATCAGAAGAGAACTGGATCACTTCCATTGGCTGCGATCACATGGTTGTCGCGGTTATAGGAAAAGACAAACCAACTTCTACGCGCAGCACCTGCGCAGCCATCTGCTCCAACGATCCATTCAGCACCGCAAGCTGTCCGTTTTCAGTAAGCACTTATTGGCCAGGGGATGGCTGTTGTAGGGCCCCCATTGCAAGGGGTAATGAATTAAACTGAACTGAATAAGTATTAAAATTGAATTGAGAGAGCAAATAGTTATAAATGTATTTGCAGGAACCACTTACCTTGAAGCAGAGTTGAGGGACTTGAGTGGACGTTGGCCAACTACAAATTTCTCTTGCGGCTACGCCTTGGTTGAATACAATGAGGATGCTAGTGTTTCGTATCGCTTCTTGAATAACTCGACAGGAGCTGATAATATCTTGCAGACATACGGGAAGTGGAAGAAGGTGGCGTTGGATTGGCGGATTGGTGCTTTGAATTGCAAACAAGCGCGATTGAATCCGACTGATTATGTGTGTCAAAATAACACCGAATGCATTGATTTTCATGACACAGTTGGAGGCTATCTCTGCAATTGCTCCGCTGGATATCGAGGCAATCCTTACCTTAGCCCAGGCTGCCAAGGTTGCTCAATTATCTCATATCTATTCATCTTTACTACTCCATAATAGTACCAAGTATCAATTAGGCTAGGCACCGTTTGGTAGGGTAGCTAACTTCTATATTAAAATAGCTTAAACTAAGTTTTCTTACTATGTTTTGTTTTATCTATCTTAACCAACCAAGGTTGCTAATGTTTTATGTTTTCTTTTCGAGCAGAAATTAATCAATGCGCCAATAATACAACAAATACATGTCTCGCAAATTCGATTTGCGTTAAAACCCCAGGATCTTATAGTTGCTCATGTCCCAAAGGGTATATTGGTGATGGGAGGAAAGATGGAGTAGGGTGTATTAAGCTTCCACCATCCAAGACCAAGATGATAAGTTTAATAGGTAACAGTATAATGTTCCAATTCTGATATGGATATGTTCGTTCTTCGTAAATATCAGGTTTATCTGCTTATATAGAAATGATATTAGTAAATGATCTTATATTAATAATTTGCCTTTGTTTGTAAGCTTCTGATTTCTCATGAGAAGTTTTGCATATAGGTGTGGGTTCTGGATTGGGGTTTCTGCTTTTGCTTATAGCATGTTTTTGGTTGTTCAAAGCGTTACAAAAGAGAAAGGAAAAAATGGTTAAAGAGAAATTCTTCAAACGAAATGGTGGCCTTCTTTTGCAGCAACAAACGAATGAAGGTGTATTAGGAAAAACAAAAGTTTCTCTGCAAAAGAGTTGGAGGTAGCTACAGATCACTTTAATGAAAATCGTATTCTTGGGCAAGGAGGCCAAGGCACGGTCTACAAAGGAATGTTATACAATGGCAAAATTGTGGCCATAAAGAAATCAAAGTTGGTCGAGGAGAATCAACTAGAACAGTTTATTAATGAAGTGGCGATATTATCACAAATCAATCACAGAAATGTCGTCAGATTGTTGGGGTGTTGTTTGGAAACTGAGGTTCCTCTGCTGGTTTACGAATTCATGCCAAATGGGACTCTTTTTGAGCTCATTCACGATCCAAGTAATGAATTTCCATGTACATGGAACATGCGTTTGAAAATTGCAGCAGATATAGCAGGGGCGGTAGCATACTTACACTCTGCATCTTCTGTGCCTATCTATCACAGAGACATAAAGTCTAGTAATATCCTTTTGGACGAGAAATATGTTGTCAAAGTATCCGATTTTGGAACTTCGAGATCAATTGCAACAGATCAGACTCACTTAACTACTTTAGTCAAAGGGACATTTGGATATTTAGATCCCGAGTATTTCCAATCGAGTCAGTTCACAGAAAAGAGTGATGTTTATAGTTTTGGAGTAGTTCTCGTCGAACTGCTCACAGGACAAAGGGCGATATCATTGGACAAAACGGATAATGATAGAAGCCTAGCAACACGATTTCTTACTTGCATGGAGGAGAACTGCCTAGACACAATTATAGATCCTCAAATTTTGGAGCAGGGTATAAAGGAAGAGATGATTCTAGTAGCGAGTCTTGCGCAAAGAAGTTTGAATTTGAAGGGGAAAATGAGACCAACTATGAAAGAAGTGGCTAACGAATTGGAAAGTTTTAGGATGTCTCAAAATATTGTTAAACATGAATCTGAAGAAGTGAAAGTTTTTGAAGGTAGAGCTATGATGATTTCAGACATTGAATACTCTTGGGAAACTAGCTACAAAAGTCCCCTCGGATCGTCTTCAGACATGCATCCCTTAGTGCTCACAACTGAGTGAAATTCTATGCTATCTAGTTTTTAAATTTAGTGTTTATAGGGCAGTGGCGGATCCAGACTTATTGGATTGGGGGTGTGAATTTTATGTTTAATATTCCCTCCGCCCCATAATATATGGTACACTTGCGTAATGTCATGGGGTTTTAGGAGATGTTATTTTGTGTGTCAATGGAAAGAGAAAATAGTATATTTATATTAATATGAAAGTGAACTTTTTTCAAAAAAAAAATGTGACATTTTATGAGACAAATTAAAAAAAAGTATGACATCTATTATAGAATAGAGGGAGTATAACATATTTAAAATAAAATAATAATAATATTTAAAATTACATCTTACAATAATATTCAATTTTTAAGTTATTTTACAGTATAATTAAACTTAGAATCGTATCACATAAAAACAGCTAATATAACCATAGAATAAAAGAAAAAAAGTGTAAACTAATTGAAAAGGTAAGAAAGAGGGGAGAAAAAGTAAGAGAGGGAACGAGAAAAAATGGATAAAGTGTGAGAAAGAGTTTCTATTTTTGAAATAAGACTATTTTTTGTGGACACCTTAAAATGGCAAAATGTGACTATTTTCCTTGAACAGAGGGAGTAATGTTTATTAGTAAATGTTGGATGCAATTTACAACTTGAATTTAATTTGTATATCTCAGATTATAAAAATAAAGGATACATATGCTCTCTCCGTACCAAGGAAGATGACCCCTTCTTGGGATGGCACGGGATTTTATGCATGCTAATTTTAAAGTGTTTAAAAAAGAGAGAGGAAAAGTTGTTTGGTGTTTAAAAGTAGAAAGTATGAATAAAGTAAGAGCGATAAAAAGTTGTTGATGTTTAAAAGTAGGAGATATGCAAAAAGTAAGAGAGAGAGAAAGGGTTGTTTAGTGTTTAAAAGTAGGAAAGATGAATAAAGTAAGAAAGGGAAAATAAAATTGAGTATTTTAAATATTTCCTGAATAAGAAAGGGGTTATCTTGGTTGAGACGGACGAAAAAGGAAAGTGGATCATCTTCGGTGGGACGGAGGGAGTATATGTTTAGGTCTTGTACATACCAGATCACATTTCATTTACTTTTTGACACATATATCTCCAATCACTAACTTTTAGATGATGTTGGTTTGCAAAAATTAAAAGCGCTAATTAAGGTATTTTTATCACAAAATTTCATGGTTCTGTTTCACATGAAATTGAATTAAGATCTGAATAGCTCACCAAATTATCTAATGAATGATAGGAGCAACAATCCTTTCTTCGTTTGATGAATTACTGAAAGTGTATTTTACTTTCATCCATTTTTATTAGAAATCCCTTCTTATAGTAATCAAAACTATTCATTCAAAAATATTTTTACATTTCTAGAATTGAACAAGTATTTCCATCCAATATATAGATCGATCCATCTCTGAAATTCTTATAGATAATTTGACTTGAGCGGAAAAAGAAAGCAGAACTAATTGAGTTGAGCGGAAAATCACTACGCAAAAAAGCTCTTCCCATGCAGCTATCTATGCCTTTATCCAGGAGGAAGAAGATTCGAATGAAAGCGCATTTTCATATTCTTTGTACTACCTGGGCAACTCAACGGCATTGGTAAATCATCATCAACAAGTCCGCCAATTGTGCGCTTGGAGTGGATCGTAGGGACTGAGAACTGCAGTCGAGCTAAGAATTCCACAACCTATGCATGTCGAGATGACAAGAGTGTTTGGGTTGATAGCTATTACGGTGATACAGGATACACATGTACGATGGAAATCCTTACTTACCGGGTGGATGCCAAAGTTTGTTTCGTTTCTCCCTACTTATGTCACGACCGCCCTTTTTAGGGTTAACAAATGCGGGTGGTCGCGACTAAAGGGATTTTAAGAAAAGGGAAACAATCTAGGGTTTCAATAAAGAGTTTGACAAAAATAATTAATATTCAATTCACGAAAGAAAATTCGAGTAAACGCTTAACATTTGAATGCAAGTCAACAGCTATCATAAGTAATGATCCAAGAGTGAAAAGGGTTTCAGAGACATAATTGAGAAAAATAGTCATAATTCAGTGGAAGCATTCAAGAGTAAGAGTGACGCCATGTATTAAGACACGATGTCCCTCGGAGTTCAAAATAAATCCAACAAAAATTAAGGTTCGACTCAATGCCACCTAAGCTCGTCGCCGCTTAACCTGCACATAAAGAAAACACATGTAGGGTTGATTACTATAAAATACTAAGTGGACTTATGCCGAAAATATTTTAATAGTTATGCCATCCATACCATAGTGAACTCGAGTTTTGCATTTAGAAAAGAATATCATCGTGTATCATAAAATAATTTCATAGACTGACCAGTCAAAACAATCTACCTACTTTCTCAACAATACATCAATCACAACATTTCCATAGTGCGACAGAAGTGTGGACACACTATTCACCCACGAGACCGGCCGACTAACAAGGACGGCTCCCGATCCCAACTGTGTACACTAGCCTGATAGGGTTTGCGGCCATACTCAGACCCGAATTTGTTTATATAGTCCTATAGCCTGATGGAGCGAACTCACAAACTAGTCATCAGACAACATAGCCTTATAGCCTAATGGAGCGAACTCACAAACTAGGCATCAGGCACACAACATCATCAAACAATCACAGGCATGACATAACATTTTAAACCACCCTTAAAGCATCCATAACAGCGGCCGTCCGGCGTGCCAGACATCCGCGCGGGACGTCCGCCATTAGGCGTGGGAGGGACGGATGCGGACGTCCGTTGCGGACACCGGAGTTCCGCGGCATTCCGACAACGTCCGTCGTCACGTCCGCCATTGCGGGTTCCCGACGGACGTCCTAGCGGACGTCCCGATTTTTCATTTAATAAAAAACTCTATACATACAGCTCGTTGAACTTCATTTCATTCGCTCCACTTGTTTTAACGAGTTTCTCTCTCTCTCTGCGTTTCTTTTATATATCCAAAATGGTTAGTGGTAGTGGTGCGGGTGGTAGTCGTGGAATTTCTGATGACGTACATCGGCGAATTAGAGAACAGTTGCGGACCGTTACGTCCAGGGACCACATCGCTGCACACTGTCGGTTGTATGAGGACTACTTCGCTCCGGAGCCGCGGTTTGGGGAGAACATGTTCCGGTGACGTTTTAGGATGCATCGTCCATTATTTCTGCGTATCGTGGGTGCTTTAGATCGTCGATACAAGTATTTCAGGATGAGGGAGGATTCGGTTGGTAAACCCAGCCACACGCCCATACAGAAGTGCACTGCCGCAATCAGGCAGCTGGCATACGGAGGTGCGACTGACATGTTCGATGAGTACCTCCACATCGGCGAGACGACTGCCCGTGATTGTCTCGGGGTTGTTCTTGTCGAGCTTCTCACTGGGCAAAGACCAATATCTCTTGATAAAACAGAAGAGGAAAGAGGCTTAGCGGCACGGTTCCTTGCATGCATGGAAGGAAAATGCGTGGACACAATTTTAGATCCTCAAGTTCGGGAGAACGGAAGAGAGGAAGAGGTGATTCTAGTTGTTGAGGTTGCACATAGATGCTTGAACTTGAAAGGGAGAATGAGACCAACTATGCAAGAAGTTGCTACTGAACTGGAAAGTTTAAAGATATGTGGTATGTAGGGTAGTGTTAACGTTAAATCAGAAGATGTGAGATCTTTCAACGATATGCCCATGATGATTTCGGACATTGAATACACATGGCCTATGAGTTATAAGAATGCTTCAACATCATTATCAGACACACTTCCTTTAGTGTTATTCGAAAGTGCGCCATAATACAGAACTGTTTATGGTGGACTCGAACTCGTGGCACTCTCTGTACTCATTTAGGTGAGGGGATGGTCAAGACTGGTTCAATGCGATCTCTCCAATTGAAGCTCCAAAGATTGAAGCATCGGTTTAGAAATTCTTTTTATGAGTTGTGAACATTTTATATTTGTAGTTTTGTTCCGTAGGTATTTAGTGACTAATTTTTGTTACTTTGCTGAATTGCAGTTTACGACGTGATGAATGAAATCAAATGATGATTCGACATTTTGTTATATTTTTGTTCTTGGTTTTCTTAAAAATGGTAATCGAGAGAGGAGAGATTGATAGAAGACATTGGTTTGTATTTCTTTTTTCTTGATGTCAATTGTGTACAATACATCACCTTATATAGGCATAGATATATGATAACTAAGGAAAAGATCAATCAACCCTAATTGTATCAATTCCCTATCAATTTGATTCTTCTACCTAAAATAGAATGATTTACTCTTCTTTCCTTTCTTGACATGATTTACTCTTCTTTCCTTTCTTGACACTCCCCCTCAAGTTGAGTAACGGCATCTTCGATACTTAACTTGATCAGAACTTCTTTGAAGACCTTGGCATGTACCGCCTTAGTTAGAATATCTGCCAGTTGTTCTTCGGACCGAACGAATGGAAGTTCGATGATGCCCCCATCTAACTTTTCTTTGACGAAGTGACGGTCGACTTCCACATGCTTGGTCCTATCATGTTGGACTGGATTTTCCGAGATACTAATGTCTGCTTTGTTGTCACAAAAAAGTCGACTTTTCTCTTTTGGAGGAAAACCAATCTCCGTGAGTAATCTTCGCAACCACAAGATCTCCGTGATTCCACTCTTTACTCCACGGAACTCTGCCTCTACGCTAGATAATGCCACCACTTTCTGATTCTTACTTCTCCAAGTGACTAAGTTTCCACCAACGAAGGTGAAATATCCCGCTGTAGATCTTCTGTCGTTTGGGTTACTGGCCAAATCAACGTCCGTGTAACCTTTTTTTTTTTCAACGTCCGTGTAACCTTCTATTTCCAAATTCTCCTTTTTTTCGAGCAGCACGCCATATCCTGTTGTCCCCTTTAGGTACCGCACAATTCTGAGGGCGGCTTTCATGTGTTCTTCCTGAGGTTTGTGCATGAACTGACTCACCACTCCTACAGCATATGCAATGTCCGGCCTTGTATGGGCGAGGTAGATCAGTTTCCCTACAAGACGTTGATACCTTTCTCGATCAGTCATTGTAGCCCCTTCAGTGATCTTCAGTCCGTGATTCAACATGATCGGAGTCTCGGCGGGTTTGCATTCGAGTAGTCCAGTTTCCGCTAGTAAGTCAAAGACATATTTTTTCTGTCTTAGGAAGATTTCCATTTTTTATCTCAGGACTTCGATTCCCAGAAAGTACTTCATTGCCCCAAGGTTCTTCATCTCGAATTCTTGTGACAGACTCTTCTTCAGTCCTTCAATTTCCTCGATGTCGTCACCCGTGATGATCATGTCGTCAACATAGATGATTAGACACGTTATCTTCACTTCTCTTTTCTTCAAGAACAAAGTATGATCTGCATGGCTCTGTTTGAAGCCATATTTTGTCATGGCTTGGCAGAATCTCCCGAACCACACTCTAGGTGACTGTTTTAACCCGTAGAGCGTCTTCCTTAGCCTACATATTTGCCCTTTTTCAAACTGTTCCGAGAATCCTGGGGGAGCCTCCATACACACTTCCTCATTCTTCTTCAACTCTCCATGTAGAAAGGCGTTAGTTACATCAAACTGGTGTAATGGCCAGTCTTTACAGGCTGCTACGGCCAACAAGGTCCGGTGTCACGACCCAATTCTCGTTAAGGATAACAAGATTGAGTAATTCGCGACTAATGGGGGATTAAAGAAGCGGGGTAGAAATGGGGGTGAAAATCAAGGGAAACTGGAAGGAATACTAGTCAAATAAATACTGCAAACAAGGAACCGAATATTTGGTTACATGTTCTCAAATAGATACCATTCACCACAACAACCAGATCAGAGTTCGAAGGTGAGACAATAAGCTTCCCACTTAACAAAATAAATGCAGCGGAAAGAGGTCCCTACTAAACGACTTCGTGTATGAAGACACGAATCGCCGAGAAATCCACAAGCTTATTTAATAGCATCGACTCCGATCAATTCCTCCTTCAACTTGACGTTCAACCTGCACATTTAAAAATACATGCAGGGCTGAGTACAGGAGTACTCAGTGGACACGTGCCAAAACATACATATATAAGTTGTCATCCATCCACAGTATCACACGGGGGTTTTTCTTAAAAGGCCCGAGCATACTAAATTCTTTGTGATCTTAAAAGTCCGACTGATCAGTCTAAGTTCTTGGTATTCCCTCCCTGTCTGAGAAACCAGTGCCGTGAAGGTGGCCACCTTCAACGAACACCATCGCCGGCCAACCT
Source organism: Salvia splendens (assembly GCF_004379255.2). NCBI lineage: Eukaryota > Viridiplantae > Streptophyta > Magnoliopsida > Lamiales > Lamiaceae > Salvia > Salvia splendens. The sequence goes on along the minus strand of NW_024598911.1, from coordinate 155,796 downwards.
CTCTCTAGGATGGCTCCCAGCGCTCGCGCGTATAAGTCTGTGTTGGGATTTTACCCACTCTCAGACCCGAATTCGTTATCAAATTTTGTTGGCATCGCCAAACTCCCGGCATATAGCCCTCACAGACAGGTATCAAAACAAATATTTTATGGCATGACAACAGCTTTAAAAGAGATGATCACATCTTCATTTTTCAGAAAAGATATTTCATAACTTCAAAACATTTGCTTTATATCCACACTATAGTGCTGGATATTAAAAGAAAGCCCACCTCGTATGCTTATCTCCAATTAAATTCCTCGTTAGGCCTCACTTGCCCTTGAATATTTTTTTCCTTGAAAATGAATAGCGTAACACGCTAATTAGTACTTGAACTATTTTTCTGAAAAAGAATGCATGCATCCTACAGGATAACATCTATCTCTTAGTCTCGGCTTTTATAGGATTTTTCCTTAAATCCTAACTCGGCTTTATTGCTCTGTAGCACTTAATCATTCTCTTTACTTCTTTTGGAGAAATACTATTTTCTCAATAATTATGGATTCTTAAAATCCTTCCTTAAATTTCTTCTTCTTCGGATTTTTCTTAAGGCCGCCCATGGCGTCGCGGGGCGACGCCGGTCGGCTTTCGCGTCTCCCACATCATCACTTCCCATTTCATTGGGAACCTAATAATTTATTCGGGAATTAATTAATCAGACTCCAAGCTAATTCCTTAATTTAAGTCCAGCTGGACAGAATTTTCGTTCATAGTCCACATAAATTTCACGTCAAAGCCCAGTCCATAAATGAGATTGCACACTACTCCAATTAATTCTTTTAGTCCAAGCTCCATATTTTTTTTCTTAAGTAGCCCAGCAACAAATTTATCTCTGAGCCCAAAACATTAATTAAAGAGGAGTGGCCCATAAAAAAATCCTACACCTAACCCTCTTCTCGGTCAACCATCTTTTCTTCCACATTCTACTTTTAAATTCCAATTGCAAAAATCCCCAAAATAGGAACTGTACAGCAGCGCCTCTTACTCCCTTCCTCGGCGACTTCGCGCCTCGCCTGTGTCGCCCCCCTTCCGTTCCCGCCGACACCTTCATTCCTCGCACACATCTGGTCCCTAAATCGAAATCGGAAGCAACCCAGCGGCGGCACCTCCTTACTCTTCCTCGGCGAACACGCCGCCATCTCGACGGCAATTTCGGAGTTCCGCCGTCGTGTTGGCTCTCGCACCGACCTCTACTTCGCGCCACGAGCAGCAGCTCCTCCCGCCGTCGTCCCTCGCCGTTCGCCGCTGTCTCCTTCGCGAGGCGACCATGACGCTCCCCGGCGGATTCGCGGCTGGGTGGGTTCTTGCATGCTCGGGCGGAGTCGTCGATATGGAGGGGGGGTGTCGCCTCCGCTTCACGCGCTACTGCTCCTGGTAGCGTCGCCTCTCCCGATGCTCCTCCGGCGATTTCACACCCGTCGCCGTCCGGCAGCCCCTCGGCCCAGAAGTTAAGTCCCATTTCCCTTATCCCCTTTTCGCAAATTTCGATTTTTATTGATCTACTTGAAGGCAGTAGCTATGTGGTATTGGGATTCTTGGAGTTTTAGGTTGATTACTGTGGTATTGATCCTTGGCTATGTGTTATGATTTTACATATGCATTTGGGAGCATTAGCTCACTGTAACTTTGGTTCTGCATATGCTCACTGGGGAATACTTGGTGGATTTGCTACTGTTCTATTTTCATACTTGTTGTAGGGATCCTTATGAGGAGTTCTATGTTCTTGTGCTATCAATTGTTCTATATGATGCAAGGAGGGTCGTTGAGGTGTTTACCTTGCTTGGTGATTTCTCTCGGTATCGGGCTGATCCTTGCCTCAAAGCCTCCTCCTTGCTCCTCCTCCTTTCCTTGCTGCACTTCTTAACTTTGAGTGAATTTGGGGTGTCGAATTTGTGGGGAGGAGAAGGGAGATGAGGCTGTTTATATAGTTTTTATCCTTGGCACTTTGTGCCAGCTTTCCTTGGAGATTGTACTTCTAATTTAGGCTGCATGGTTGACTCACTTTTGAGTTTTGTGTTTATGCAAAACATACTAAGTTGGTGAAATTCTTGTGAATGACAAAAGGCTGATTCCCAGCTCTAATTTGGGCGTGTACAGTGGTTCATTCCACTATGATCCCTTGTTTGACTCCCTCTTTGGTGTAACTAGAATGTGTGATGCAATGTGGCTGCCTCCCTAGCCAAGAGGGCAGCCTCTCGGTTGACCAACAGCCTGCTAATTTCACCATCTTAATTTAGCTTGCCTTTCCTCTTTCCTTCACCTATGTGTCTAAAATCTAGCACCCTTTTTTGTGTAAATTTTTGTAGGTGAGGTGGCTGCTCCTTGGAGCTACATGGAGGGAGAAAAATCGAGAGGGAGGGATAGAGAGAAAGAAGACTTCCTCTTGAAGCTCTTATATTCCATAGGAAGCTCTTATATTCCATATTACTTTAGCAAATTCCAAGACTTGTATTGTCTTTTTCATACATGTAAGCATGTACTATTAGCATCTCCATATTTCCATGTAATTGTATTTCCAAAGTGAAACTTAAATAAACGCATAGCTCTTATTTTTATCCTTGCATCAAATTCCATTGCACTTTGTTTTTCTCAAGAACATTCAATATTAAATTCGACGTCGGAGATTACAAAATTCTACGTCTTCCGGACGAGACTTAATCGAGCTAATAAATCCGAATTAATCCAATTAGGAGGATTAAAACTCGGGGCGTCACATCCGGACTGTACTCATTTTGGCCACTGGAGAGAAAGTTTCATCGTAGTCTATCCCATAGGTCTGGGTGTATCCTTTCGCCACCAATCTCGCTTTGTATCTCTCGATTAATCCATCTGCCCGTCGTTTGATAATGAACACCCATTTGCAATCTACAGGTCTCTTTTCCTTTGGCAGGTTACATTGTTCCCATGTACCATTTTTCATTAGAGTTTTCATTGCCTCTCTCCAGTGCTCATGCTTCATCGCCTCTTCCCACGATTGAGGAATATGGACTTCTTCGTATAGCGCTGCTTCAAAAGCCCGAGCCATCTCTATGTATTGCCCCTGAACAGTGTTTGCTATTGAGTATCTAGATTTCCGCCCCTGCCAATCTGGAGAGTACCGTTTTGGTGGTACACCCCTCGTACTTCTGGGTGGTAAGTATCCATTTGAGCTGCTCGTGCTTGGATCATCTTGTTTGGTCTCACTGTTTTCCTGTCTCACACTGTCAGTGCTAACTTGGGAACTGTTATGAGTGCTAGAGCTTACCTCAGGATTTGAAGACGGAGATGATGGTGGGGTAGAAGCACTGAACCTCTCGGGCGGTACATGAGCGGATGAGGTCGGCTCGGCGGGTATGCTAACCTCCTCTGGTGGACCGACATCTAGTGCAGATTCTGTCATTGGACTGGAGATAGGACTGGGTGTAGGGACTTGGTTTGGGACTTGGTTTGGAACTTGGCTTGGGATAGGTAGGGATGATGGTGTGTGAAGCCAACTTAGCGAGTCTGTGTTCTTGTTCTCCCCCTGACTGCTAAGTTGATGGTGTGTGAAGCCAACAAAGTCACAATTCAAGGTGGTATGAAGGTGTCGTGTTTTGGGGTCATAACATCGGTATCCCTTTTGGTTTTTTCCGTACCCTAAGAACACACACTTAACAGCATTTGGGGAAAATTTGGACCGGTGTTGTTTCGGAATATGGACGAATACTGAGCATCCAAACACTCTTGGTTCGAGGGTAAGGGATGATGGTATACTCGTATAAGCGGAGAGATAGTCTAAGGGAGTTTTTAAGTGTAAGGCATGGGTCGGGAGCCGATTGAGGAGGTAAACAGCAGTAGCTACTGCTTCGGGCCAAAAGGAGTTTGGGATATGGGATTCGATGATTAGGGCCCGGGTCATTTCTAAGAGTATCTTATTCTTCCTTTCTGCTACCCCATTTTGTTCAGGTGTATAAGCACAGGTGGTTTGGTGGACGAGGCCTTTTTCAGTGAAGAAGTTTTTCATTTTGGTGTTTACATACCCCCCTCCCCATTATCTGATCTAAGGATTAGGATATTCTGTTTGTATTGGGTTTGTATGAGGCTGTAGAATTGGGTAAATTTGTCAAAAACTTCGGATTTAGAGTTTAAAAAATATACTCATGTCATTCTAGAACAATCATCAACAAATAGCAAGAAATATCGAAAGCCATTATCACTAGTAACAGGTGCGGGACCCTAAACATCAGAGTGGATTAAAGAAAAAAACAAACTTGGCACGAGTATTATTAAGTTTATATGAATGTCGATGGCTTTTAGCCAAAAAACATGTCTCACAATTCAAGGAATGTGAAGTGGCTAAACTTGGAATAAGCAAACGTAAATATCCTATGGATGGATGTCCTAACCGACGGTGCCAAAGCCAGGCCTGTCTGTCAGTCAGTCCTTGAGTCAGCATCGCGGTACCCTGTTGAGCCATCCTATCCACATAGTAAAGTCCTCGGTGTTCAGTGCCACGCCCAACTATCTCCCCCGTCCTCGTATCCTGTAAAATACAAAATCCAGGTTGCATTAGTAAGGTACATTGTAGTTCCCTCGTTGCTTGACTAACAGACACCAACTTATGGGACAAGGAAGGGACGTATAAACAATTTGAAAGACTCAATTTAGGAGAGATGGTAATAGTCCCCGCCCCTTGAACATGTGCAACTTCCCCACTAGCAGTTCGAATGTATTTTTTTCGAGTACTAGAGATTTCCTTAAAATCGGAGATGTCAAATGACATGGTATCCGTGACCCCACAATAAAAAATCCAATGATGGCCTTTTCTTGGGTTTCGGTGAAGGTGGATGAGAGAGCTAAGGCTTGGAACGAATTTGTACATATTATATTAGGCTCAATATCAAAATATGCATTATTTTTGGCCTTAGGTTTCATCATGTGGGTGTTTTTGGGGCTAATGTCGAATTTCCCGGATCTTTTGGGGTTGTGAGGAAATAAGTGGGGCTGATGATGTGAATTTGGAACATTGGGAGGACCAGAATGTAATAAAGGAGTAATATTGGGTAAGACATGAGATTTTTGAAAAATTGAGGGGTTAAAATTGATTAACCCCTCATTACCTCCAGCCCTAATCGACATAGCCGCCCCTTCCTCTCCAGATTGATTCGTGGCTGGCGGCACGCCGCTGCTGCTCGCCTGTGCTGCGCCGGTGGTGCAGGCGCTGGTGGCGCGGTGGGTCTCTCCATTCCAGCCTTCGATTGCTGCTGTTGTCGGCGGTTGCTGATTCCACAGCTGATTCTCAGCTGTCCAGCCGGTTGTTGGTCCTCCTTGCGCCGCCGCCTGGCCGTCGTGACTCCACGGCTGGTCGCTGGTGGCGACGGCAGCCCGTCCCCCTTGATTCCGGTTTCGAGCAGCCCTTGCCTTCTTCATCTCGTCCCACCACTCGGGATAACCGATTCGGAGGAAGCACCCCTCTCGGGTGTGCCTCTTTCCCCCACAATGGGAGCAGGTAAGCTTACTTTTGTCTTCCTCCGGTTTCCGGCCGTTCCAGGGTCGGTTGAACGTGTGTGAAGGTTGATTGGGTTGCGGTGGTGGTCGATTTCTGTCGATGGCAGCGAGTCCGGAGCCTATTCCGCCGTTTGGTGGCTCTGAGACTCCGAGAACACCGTCGTTAATTGCCTGCCTTCGTACCATTCCGTAAGCTCTCCGGACAGATGGTAATGAGTCCTTGTCCATGTTTTCCCTTTTGATATTTGCGTATCTGTCATCTAGAGCGCTCAGAAATTGGTATAGACGATGACGCTGTTCTCTCTTGTTGAAATTTTCCACATCTGTTGGGCTGGGGTCTCGGGTATCAATTGATATCCACAAATCTTGCATCTTGTTCCATAGACCTTCCAATGTCATGTTCCCTGTTTGATTGTCATAGCTCGTCTGTGTAGGTCGTAGATCTGAAACGGGTCAGTTCCGCTTCCATACGTAACGGCCAGACCTTCCCAAAGGTCTGTGGCAGTCACGTATCTGGACACCTCGTTCACCAATTCTGTCTCGAGGTTGTTAATGATCCAGTTGAATACGCAGTGATCCCGTTGCTGCCATTTCGTGTAGCCGGGATCGCCGATTGGGGGAGGTTTTGAAACTCCAGCGATGTGAGAAGTCAATCCTTTCCCCCCCCCCAATTGCTCGTTCCATGAGATTGACCCATAGAGGGTAATTATCCCCATTGAGTTTGGTTTTGATGGAGATTTCTCCAAAGGATTCGGGTTGGTTTGAGTTTGGTGGTTGTGAGGTCGATGATGAGTCCGATTTTTTCGGGAATTCTGAGACTCTGTTTGAGAAATTCTGCGAATTGGGCAGCGAATTCCATTGGGAAGTTTGTGATGGTTGGATTGGTTGTTTGTGGTGTTTCTGTATCTGAATTTTCAGAATCGGACATGGTTTTTGATGTGTTTTGATTTTTCTGTTTTTTGAGTTTTTTTGCAGGGATGGGGATTCTAACGGCTGGGGCTGGCTTGAATGGAGATATCCCGCTCTGATACCATCTTAAAGATGGTAATCGAGAGATGAGAGATTGGTAGAATACATTGGTTTGTATTTCTTTTTTCTTGATGTCAATTGTGTACAATACATCACCTTATATAGGCATAGATATATGATAACTAAGAAAAAGATCAATCAACCCTAATTGTATCAATTCCCTATCAATTTGATTCTTCTACCTAAAATAGAATGATTTACTCTTCTTTCCTTTCTTGACATGATTTACTCTTCTTTCATTTCTTGAGAGGTTTAATTTTTATTTGTGTAATGTAAGTATTCGAGTTGACACACAAATTTGAACCATCTTATGGGGTGGATAAACATGAAAAGTTTAACAAGCACAACATAAATTCAGCCAGTTCATGTCATGCTTATCGATCTTGCATGGAATGAATTCAAACCAAAAATACCTGACCATGTGAGTTAGGTATTATGCATGTTACGAATTCAGCTTGTTCACGCCTTGCATGTGTTCCGTATTTTAGAGCATATAGTGAACTAAATTTGTGTTTTCTAGTTATGCAAATTAGTTATACTTTGATCATTTCGTAATTAGATAATAGATAAAACAATTGAAAACGTCCCTATACAAAAATATTTTAAATTCTGAAACATAGTTTAAACTTATCAAAATTTGTGTATATTTCGTTTTACTTTTAAATTTTTTGAATTATACTACTATCTTTTAACATATCAATATTAATAATATTGTTTTTCATTATTTTAATTTGTACAGATTCTAATGTCGTACTAGTTCTTAAATTATTCATTCCACTTGTATAATTTAATTCATAGTACTTGAGTGTAAGTAGTATAATTTTTAAAAAATTTTCCAATTTAATGTTCAATAGTAAAAAAGTACAATATGAGTCATTTTTCTCATTATTTTTTGAATAGATAATTAATTTGCTTTTGGTTTTTTTCAAAATATTTTATATACATTAAAGTTTGTATGTTATATAATTTATTTCTTTAGGATAAAAATCTTTTTTGTCACTATATGAGTTGCTTTTGTTTCGAATTGAAATAATCCTTATTTTCATGAGTACTCATTTATTATAAATATAAAATCATCAATAAAATGTAGTCTAATATTTCTATTTATATGAGTTACTTTTTGTTTTGAGTTGAAATAATCCTTATTCGTATGAGTGTTCATTTATTTGTATGCCTTATTCATTTATACTTGTCCATCAAAAATAGTCTAATCTTTTCATTTTGAAGGATCCACAAAAATAATTTCATCCAAAAATAAATTGTTTTCCTAAAATTATTAATTATTCTATCCATTTTTTTATATATAATTTACCCACTTTTTATCCATACTTATTCACTTTTTCTCCTTCTCACAGACCATTAATTTCTATCATAATTAGTTTTATAATAATTGCAGCTGATGTAAAGGAAGCAGGCGCGGTGACTGAGACAAGTAAAGGGCTGCTCAACTTGGGTTTTGAGTATTGAAGAAGACAGGCGAAAAAGAGAGATTGGGCCCGCTTTTGTCCTTGTTTGATTCAGACTGTTTTCTTTTGATAAGGATTTAGGCAAAAAATTTTAAATTAAAAGACTTGGGCTGAAACCGTAATTAATTAGTTGTTGGGCTGAAATTAAAATTATTTAGTTGTTGGGTTTTTCCTAATTAATTCGCGAGCACGGTAAATAATCGCCCAATTATTCTTTTTCCTAGAATAATTACTTCAAGAAAAAATAAATTTCTTACTTGCATGGAGGAGAACTGCCTAGACACAATTATAGATCCTCAAATTTTGGAGAAGGGTATAAAGGAAGAGATGATTCTAGTAGCTAGTCTTGCGCAAAGAAGTTTGAATTTGAAGGGGAAAATGAGACCAACTATGAAAGAAGTGGCTAACGAATTGGAAAGTTTTAGGATGTCTCAAAATATTGTTAAACATGAATTTGAAGAAGTGAAAGTTTTTGAAGGTAGATCTATGATGATTTCTGACATTGAATACTCTTGGGAAACTAGCTACAAAAGTCCCCCACGATCGTCTTCAGATATACATTCCTTAATGTTCACAACTGAGTGAAATTCTATGGTATCTAGTTTTTAAATTTAGTGTTAATAGGGCAGTGGCAGATCCAGACTTATTGGACTGGGGGTGTGAATTTTATGTTAAATATTCCCTCCGCCCCATAATATATGGTACACTTGCGTAATGTTATGGGGTTTAAGGAGATGTTATTTTGTGTGTCAGTGGAAATAGAAAAAAGTATATTTATATTAATATGAAAGTAAACTTTTTTCAAAACAAAATTTGACATTTTTATGGGACAAACTAAAAAAAGGTATGACATCTATTATAGAATGGAGGGGGTATAACATATTTAAAATAAAATAATAATATTTAAAATTACATCTTGCAATAATATTCAATTTTTAAGTTATTTTATAGCATAATTAAACTTAGAATCGTATCACATAAAAACAGCTAATATAACCATAGAATAAAAGAAAAAAAAAGTGTAAACTATAATTGAAAAGGTAAGAAAGAGGGGAGAAAAAATAAGAGAGGGAACGAGAAAAATGGATAAAGTGTGAGAAAGAGTTTCTATTTTTGAAATGAGACTATTTTTTGTGGACACCTCAAAATGGCAAAATGAGACTGTTTTCCGTAGACAGAGGGAGTAATGTTTATGAGTAAATGTTGGATGCAATTTACAACTTGAATTTAATTTGTATATCTCAGATTATAAAAATAAAGGATACATATGCTCTCTCCGTACCAAGGAAGATGACCCCTTCTTGGGATGGCACGGGATTTTATGCATGCTAATTTTAAAGTGTTTAAAAAAGAGAGAGGAAAAGTTGTTTGGTGTTTAAAAGTAGAAAGTATGAATAAAGTAAGAGCGATAAAAAGTTGTTGATGTTTAAAAGTAGGAGATATGCAAAAAGTAAGAGAGAGAGAAAGGGTTGTTTAGTGTTTAAAAGTAGGAAAGATGAATAAAGTAAGAAAGGGAAAATAAAATTGAGTATTTTAAATATTTCCTGAATAAGAAAGGGGTTATCTTGGTTGAGACGGACGAAAAAGGAAAGTGGATCATCTTCGGTGGGACGGAGGGAGTATATGTTTAGGTCTTGTACATACCAGATCACATTTCATTTACTTTTTGACACATATATCTCCAATCACTAACTTTTAGATGATGTTGGTTTGCAAAAATTAAAAGCGCTAATTAAGGTATTTTTATCACAAAATTTCATGGTTCTGTTTCACATGAAATTGAATTAAGATCTGAATAGCTCACCAAATTATCTAATGAATGATAGGAGCAACAATCCTTTCTTCGTTTGATGAATTACTGAAAGTGTATTTTACTTTCATCCATTTTTATTAGAAATCCCTTCTTATAGTAATCAAAACTATTCATTCAAAAATATTTTTACATTTCTAGAATTGAACAAGTATTTCCATCCAATATATAGATCGATCCATCTCTGAAATTCTTATAGATAATTTGACTTGAGCGGAAAAAGAAAGCAGAACTAATTGAGTTGAGCGGAAAATCACTACGCAAAAAAGCTCTTCCCATGCAGCTATCTATGCCTTTATCCAGGAGGAAGAAGATTCGAATGAAAGCGCATTTTCATATTCTTTGTACTACCTGGGCAACTCAACGGCATTGGTAAATCATCATCAACAAGTCCGCCAATTGTGCGCTTGGAGTGGATCGTAGGGACTGAGAACTGCAGTCGAGCTAAGAATTCCACAACCTATGCATGTCGAGATGACAAGATGTTAAGAGCCTCCTGCTCCTAACGGTGAATTCCGTCCGAATTCACAACTATATCACCACAATTCCGGCGCCCTCGTTTAAGGGTCGGCGGACAAACGATAGGGCTGGCGCGGAGGAGTCTCCGTCGGCAGCGTTGAGAGTTTAAATCCATTGATTAATCCGGCGCCCAAATCTTGGGTCGGCGGTGATCTCCGGAGATAGAGCTGGGCTCAAGAATGAATCTTGTCGGCAGCGATATATAATTTTGGATGCTTGATACTCCACAAGTGGGCAAACGATAATGATTTTATTAATTGATTGAATGAATAAAAAAGATAACATTCTATCCTATTTATAATGCTACTGACTTAATGAACAAGAAAACAAAGATATAGAAAAAGATATGCTAAATCCCTATAATATCTAAACTAAATAATAATAATAGCTAAATCCCTATAGTGGTTCGTATCAACTCCCCCACGGTTAAAATCCACCTTGTCCTCAAGGTGGGAACCACGAAGCAAAAAAGGAGAGTTGAAAGCAGAAGCTTCGGCGATTTATCTCCTCCGGGATCAAATGTAAATATGCACGGTCGCTGTATTCGAGCCAATGCAGATCCATTTCGTACCCCACCCTTTATCTCGAACTCCCATTGTGTTGGATCAAGAAGATCACCACTCTTGTCATCAAACACCGAATCAAATGTAAATTTCCTTTCATCAACAGCCAGTGAATCTTTGGAATGTTTTCTCAACATCGCACCTTCATTTTCACCCCAAGAATTCCAAACATCATTTTTGGATGACCCTCGAACAACATTGGATGAGTCGACGATATTCTTCCCTTCGTTAGTAGAATCGTCCCCCTAATCTTTGTCTAACGATTCCTCTTCCTCCTTTTTCCTTACTCGTTTCTCACTAGGCAATCTAATGGCAACGTTTGATACAGATCCTATATCCGAACTGACAGCAACACGATCCCCGGTCTTATTTGCTGCTGTCTCTAATATGGAGTCCTCGAAATCACCCAGCTCCTCTTCTTCACCAATCTTCTCATCATATGCCCCGACAAGCACTTGCAGCGGCGTATTGTCGGTCTTGACGATCTCTTCCATGGCCTCGTCGTTTGGAACATCAAGATTAGCGCCCCCATTGTTAGCGGCATTGTTGGGAACATCCTCAACTAGATTATTGTCATCAATATTCTCCTCAAACAATGCATTCACGCAGGCAAGAAGAGCGGCTTGCTCCATTCTATAAATCCGTAATTTCTCGTTGTAATCGTCTAAGGCCGCTTGTTGGACAGGCGTGAGTTATCGAACCATGAGTTCGGGATTATTGGGGAGACCACGTTGTTGCCTCGAATCCCAACACTGTCTGGACTTTGAGGCAGGTTCACAGAGCCGGATCGGGTCCGGGCAGCTGCAAGCAACATCGTTGTGTGGTGACTCGGAGATTGGTCGAACTGCTGTGGCTTTCCAGACAGGTGGTAGCTGCGGCGGGGTTGGTTCGGCTGTTGCCAATCCAGGAGGTCAGTAGGTTGATTGGGTGGTGGCTGGTATGATGGCAGATGGTGGCGCCGAGGCTGGTGGCTCACGTACGGGCTTCTATCGGGCTGATAGGGATGCGACTTGTCCGGTTCCAAACAGAATGGTTGTTCCCCGCAGGTAGAACGACGCACGGGCAGTGAAGGACAACGGCGATTGGTTAGATGTCTGGGCGGATTCCAGCAACTAGGTGGACGCGGCGGTGGCTGATCATAATCCGAGTATCCCTGCGATGCCCGGTGAGGCGGTGGTTCCCAACAAGAAGGCTTCCTTGACTGTGGTGGGTCATAAGGTTGGAAACTCGGTAGTGGTCGGGTACCGGGAGGATCCCAACAGGTGGGGCGGCGTGTCTGGATAGAACCCATTTGGTGAGGATGCGGCGGACTGTAGGGTTCATGCCTGTACTTGGGTGGCGGCTGATCATAGGGCGGAATACCCGGTGGATCGCGGCTGCCCGGAGGGTCCCAACAAGTTGCATGTCGTGGTCGGACCGGCTGGTAAGGATGTAACTGCCACGTGGCCTGACGAGGGTCGTATTGACGACGGTGATAGTCGTATGACAGGTTGACGGACTGAGGCGTGGCTGTGGTAGATGATGATCGTCTGACTTCGACGCGGCACGCAGGAATCCTTCCCGTCGGGCGTTGCAGAAGTAGAGTTGTCCGGCGGCTAGAGCTCGGCGGACAGGCGAGACTCGACAACCAAAGTAGTTGCTGTGCGCGGAATGTTTTCCGTCGGGCAGCGGTGTAGCTTTGATTCGAGATGGTAGGAGGGTGAGAGCTGGATGAAAGCACCAGTTGTTAAGAGCCTCCTGCTCCTAACGGTGAATTCCGTCCGAATTCACAACTATAACACCACAATTCCGGCGCCCTCGTTAAGGGTCGGCGGACAAACGATAGGGCTGGCGCGGAGGAGTCTCCGTCGGCAGCGTTGAGAGTTTAAATCCGTTGATTAATCCGGCGCCCAAATCTTGGGTCGGCGGTGATCTCCGGAGATAGAGCTGGGCTCAAGAATGAATCTTGTCGGCAGAGATATATAATTTTGGATGCTTGATACTCCACAAGTGGGCAAACGATAATGATTTTATTAATTGATTGAATGAATAAAAAGATAACATTCTATCCTATTTATAATGCTACTGACTTAATGAACAAGAAAACAAAGATATAGAAAAGATATGCTAAATCCCTATAATATCTAAACTAAATAATAATAATAGCTAAATCCCTATAGTGGTTCGTATCACAAGAGTGTTTGGGTTGATAGCTATTACGGTGATACAGGATACACATGTAGTTGTGTTCAAGGTTACGATGGAAATCCTTACTTACCGGGTGGATTGCCAAAGTTTGTTTCGTTTCTCCCTACATATGTCACGACCGCCCTTTTTAGGGTTAACAAATGCGGGTGGTCGCGACTAAAGGGATTTTAAGAAAAGGGAAACAATCTAGGGTTTCAATAAAGAGTTTGACAAAAATAATTAATATTCAATTCACGAGAGAAAATTCGAGTAAACGCTTAACATTTGAATGTAAGTCAATAGCTATCATAAGTAATTATCCAAGAGTGAAAAGGGTTTTCAGAGACATAATTGAGAAAAATAGTCATAATTCAGTGGAAGCATTCAAGAGTAAGAGTGACGTCATGTATTAAGACACGATGTCCCTTGGAGTTCAAAATAAATCCCACAAAAATTAAGGTTCGACTCAACACTATCCAAGCTCGTCGCCGCTCAACCTGCACATAAAGAAAACACATGCAGGGGGCTGAGTACTATAAAATGCTCAGTGAACTTATGCCGAAAATATTTTAATAGTTATGTCATCCATACCATAGTGAACTCGAGTTTTGCATTTAGAAAAGAATATCATCGAGTATCACAAAATAATTTCATAGACTGGCCAGTCAAATCAATCTCCCCACTTTCTCAACAATCTACCAATCACAACATTTCCATAGTGCGACGAAAGTGTGGCCATACTATTCGCCCACGAGACCGGCCGACTAGTAAGGACGGCTCCTGGTCCCAACTGTGTACACTAGCCTGATAGGGTTTGCGGCCCTACTCAGACCTGAATTCGTTTATATAGTCCTATAGCTTGATAGAGCGAACTCACAAACTAGGCATCAGACAACATAGCCCTATAGCCTAATGGAGCGAACTCACAAACTAGGCATCAGGCACACAACATAATCAAAACAATCACAGGCATGACATAACATTTTAAACCACCCTTAGAGCATCCACAACAGTGGCCGTCCGGCGTGCCAGACGTCCGCGCGGGACGTCCGCCATTAGGCGTGGGAGGGACGGATGCGGACGTCCGTTGCGGACACCGGAGTTCCGCGGCATTCCGACAACGTCCGTCGTCACGTCCGCCATTGCGGGTTCCCCGACGGACGTCCTAGCGGACGTCCCGATTTTTCATTTAAAAAAAACTCTATATATACAGCTCGTTGAACTTCATTTCATTCGCTCCACTTGTTTTAACGAGTTTCTCTCTCTCTCTGCGTTTCTTTTATATATCCAAATGGTTAGTGGTAGTGGTGCGGGTGGTAGTCGTGGAATTTCTGATGACGTACGTCGGCGAATTAGAGAACAGTTGCGGACCGTTACGTCCAGGGACCACATCGCTGCACACTGTCGGTTGTATGAGGACTACTTCGCTCCGGAGCCGCGGTTTGGGGAGATTATGTTCCGGTGACGTTTTAGGATGCATCGTCCATTATTTCTGCGTATCGTGGGTGCTTTAGAGCGTCGATACGAGTATTTCACGATGAGGGAGGATTCGGTTGGTAAACCCGGCCACACGCCCATACAGAAGGCTCCGCAATCAGGCAGCTGGCATACGGAGGCGCGGCTGACATGTTCGATGAGTACCTCCACATCGGCGAGACGACTGCCCGTGATTGTCTGAAGTATTTTTGTGAGGGCGTTAGAGAGATATTCAGGGATAGGTATCTTCGGAAGCCTACCCCCGAAGATTGCCAAGCTTTGATGGATATGCACGGAAGTCAGCACGGGTATCCGGGAATGTTGGGCAACATAGATTTTATGCATTGGGAGTGGAAGAACTGTCTGCCGTCTGGAAAGGGGTGTACAGTACCGGTTTCAAGGGCAAGAATCCCACGTTGATCCTTGAAGTGGTAGCTGACTACCGGCTGTGGATTTGGCATGCGTATTTTGGAGTAGCCGGATCGAACAACGACATCAATGTCCTCCAGTCATCGTCAACGGCAACCAACACAACATGGGCTATTATTTGGCGGATGGGATATACCCTATGTGGCCCATCTTTGTGAAGACAATCAGATGCCCCACAGAAGAAAATAAGGTCTATTTTGCGGGTCGTCAAGAGGCAGCGCACAAGGATGTGGAGCGGGCATTTGGTGTGCTCCAGGCTCGATGGGCGGCAGTGAAGGGTCCATCACGGCTATGGTATATTGACAGCATCGCTGATATCATGTACGCATGTATTATCATGCACAACATGATTGTCGAAGATGAAGGTCCAGCACTGACTGATTAGGCCAATGATGATGTTGATGCTGTCGGTCCAAGGCACGGCTTGGCCACCGCCAATGTATGTATGGGGATACCCCATGAAGAGGCCGATAGAGTCCGTGCATTTGCCGACATGCGCCAACGATAAGCCTATATTCGACTCCATAACGATATAATTGAAGAGGTATGGACGCGGAGGGGTCGACGTTGATATTTAGAATGTAATTTGTTTAGACTTTTTTTGTTGAAATGTATTTTTTTTATTTAATGAAATGTACTTTTTTATTTAATTTCATAAATTGTTTAGTTCCGTGAATTGTTTAATTTGGTGAATTTGTGAATTTTTATTATTGTGGGATGTCCGTCGGGATGTCCTTGGGGATGTCGTCATTGTGCAGTGGGATGTCCTTATGACATGACAGTGCAGTAGGATGTCCTTATGACGTGGCATGAGGTGTTTTTGGGAAGTCCGTCGGGATGTCCGCCGAGACATCCGTCCCACTGTGGATGCTCTTATAACGCCATAATCATGATTTCAAAATATAAAAGAGTTTAGGAAATGAAGCTCACTTCGAGTGCTTAATCCGAAATTTTTTTTTCCCTTGATATCACATTTCGCTGGCAAGGAATCACCTTTAGAATTTAAAAATAAACACATAGATCAACACAAGGAATTCAAATAAAATTTAAAAATAACACATAGATCAACACAAGGAATTCAAATAAAATAAGATGCATGCATCCTATGACTTCGATTATTTTCTCGATTAAGGTTACAAATATTTTTTTTCAATTAGAGGCTTTGGTATTTCGATTAATTCCGGCCACTTACGCCCCAACAAATTATATTAAAACAGGATCAAACCAATTAAATAAGAAGAAGCATTAAGTGAACGAAATGAGGAGAAATAAAATTCTCCTCTTCTGAGTGAACGTGTATGGTGGAAGGGTTTACCGTTTACGTGTGTGGGAGTATATACGTATAAATGTGAGAGGGGACAAATTTATTAAATTAATTAAGTAGAAGACAGCAGTGGACAAGTTTAGCAAAGTTGCATAGTCCAAATCAATGGTAATCGAGAGGAATGGTGAAGCAGAGGAAGTGATTTACCTTGCACTCAATTGAGTGAGAGTTGCCTTGTTCTTGCTGAACTTCAAGGGAGTAAAAAGTGTGGGATGAAACTTTAGTTGTGAATGCAGTATTATGGAGGAGGCGGTAGGATTAGTACAATTTAGGGTTGGAGAGATTGAAATAGGCGTGTGATTAGGGAAGTAAATTGGCAAATTGATGAGAATAAAACTATCGTTTGGGAAAAGGTTGGCTACACTAATTTTTGGGAATTTGATTTTTGCAGATTTGGAGAAGTAGAAGAATAACGCTTGAATATTATTATTGTGTATATTTGATTTCAAAATAAATTTGGGAGTTAATTGTTTCCTCGAACTGATTATGAATTTGGTAAGAATTATTCACTGCAGATTGGAGAGGAGATTTGAAAAGGGATTAGGGTTTAGGTTCACAAGAATATTAAATAATCATTTCACTCGTCATTTAATCCACGGACCTCACGACATTAAATGCAAAAAAAAATTTAGGGTTCGAAAATTAGGGTTCAAAAAGTGGGGCGTTACAACTTTATTTATTTACACACTAACTAGCTGAGGGTTGATCGATTACTAACTTTTCTTAAATTAATAACTCATCAATGTTGACACGATGACATTAGCATGTCACTTATGTCTTTGTGTTGACATCTATTTTTAAAAGTCAACACAAAGACATGTGTCAACTAAATTTGTGTTAAAGATTTAGAGATACTGCGCAGCATTGATGAGTTAACAAGTTAGCATTTTAAAAAAGTTAGCATTATAACACACCTCATAACTTGCTTTGGAACATGTCCTTTGTTTTCATCCAGCAATTTCTAATTCAATTGCCAAAGTTTGATGCTTAGATCAACGTGGGAAACTATCGATTCCATTTCCATTTGGTGTAGGCCCAAATAGCTACTTGGAGCCATCTTTCGAAGTTGTTTGCAACACGGCCACCAATCCTGAGAAACCCTACCTCCTTCTTTCCAACACTGAAATCCTTGAGCTGAACTCATCCAAAATTTTGATTGAATATGTGAACAAAGCTAAAACGTGCTACAGTTTGTCAGACAATCAAGTTGGAATTACTAAGCCAGAGGAGCAAAGATTGACGATCGACTTGTTGAAAACTTAATATACACTATCAGACGAGAATTGGATCACCACCATTGGCTGCGATGTTATGGTTGTCGGGGTTATTGGAAAAGACAAGCCAAGTTCTATCCGAAGCAACTGCGCAGCCATTTGCTCCAACCGTTTGATGTATAACGGTCGGACCAACGCACAATGCGAATATGAAACAACATCCTTTGGAGGTGTGGGTTGTTGTAGAGTGCCATCGATTTTTTTTGTTGTTAATATATTTTTGGTTTATAACTATGGAAATGTATTTAAGATTACTTTGAAAATTAAGATGTCCAGATTCAGTTCGGCTGTATATGTGTCTTATATAGTATTTGACTATTTTCATGGCGTCCAATATGTTAAAGAAGTCGACATTCCCTAGTAAAATATGCGTTGGATTATTTGCAGGTACGGCTTACCTAGAAGCAAATGTGACCCAACTTAGTGGAAGATGGACGAGTACTAATATTTCTTGCAGTTATGCCTTTGTGGAATACATTAAAAAAATAAATGTGGATGATCGTACTACTTATGTTACCTCATTTCCGTTTTTGATTAACTCAACGGGGATCGAACTAGATGCACTTTTATCAAAAGGAGATTATGATCAGTCGAGCATGGCATTGGATTGGAGGATTGGAGCAGTGAATTGCAAAGAAGCGAGACAAGATCCGACTATGTTTGTGTGTCGAGGTAACAGTGATTGTGTTGATTTTGATGCTACGATTAGAGGGTACCTCTGCAACTGATACGGTCAACGGCTGGAAGGTATACAGCCGCCGAGGAAGTAGGGAGGCAGTTGGTTCAAGGGAGAAAAATCAGGAAGTAGGCGCTGCAAAGGAGTAGATCGAGCAAATCATGGAATTCCTATTTTTATGCATTCTAGTTATTTTCTATTTTACGGTATAAATAAGTGTAAGCTAGGGAGTTCAGAATATCTTAGAGAGATCAATTGTTTTGGACGAGTTGGTCGTAGGCCTCTGCGGAGGATTATCATTTCCTTTAATTTCCTTTCAATAAGAAGTGCTCGTTCTCTCTCTTTCCATGCATTTACAATTTGTTGGTGTGATTTGCGGCAACATGGAGAGCATAACTCGTGCTCATTACTTCAATCGGCGCCTTTCACTCCTATCAATTGTTGCGGTGAACAATGGTGAACTCTCGATCGGACACGCGACTGGATGAATTGCAGTAGGCTACGGAGGATTTGGAACAGGGTAGGCTCTTGTTGGATGCGACGGTGAAGGAACTGAATGCCCAATTCCGCCGCACTGATGACCAAGTGACGGAGGTACGATCAGAACTGACTGTCATGCTTCAGGAGATACACGCGGGTTTCGCTTCGCTTAAACTCAAGAACACTTCCAGCCCCGAGGACGGATCCACCTCAACGAATCGGGAGTTAAAGACGGCATCCACGGGTGGTGTTTCGGCGTCGCCCATGCCTACCTTTGATGGCTCGTACGCCCTCGCATGGCTTGCACGGGCGGAGCAATATTTTTTTATCTCGGAAAACCTTTCCGAGGACCGGGTAGGCATCGCAATGGTGGCTCTGGCAGGCGCTGCCCTCCCTTGGTACCAGTTGTTGCGACAGCGAGTTCCGGATCTGACGTGGGCTCGGTTTGCAAGGGAGTTGATGAAACGCTTTGGCGGCAATGGGGCGTTGAATGCATATGAAGCATTCGCTGCAGTCCGCCGCACTAGTTCCATGACAGATTTCATGGCTGCTTTTGAGGAGCGCCTCGCGCAGGTTCCGGACATCTCGTGTCAGCAATACCTGGGATTCTTTATGGCAGCACTTCGCTCTGAGGTCGGTCTACAAATGAAGGCCATTAAAATCACTACCTATGAGGATGCGGTCGAGTTAGTGCTAGATATCGACATGATGGCGTCCACCCACCCCCCGCGATCAGCGCCTTCCCAATCGCCCACCCAGGCGCACACATATACAGCCCAATCAACTCGCTCTTTCTCAAAGGGGTACTCCCAATCCCCCTCTCACTCCTCTGGCTCGTCAAAGCCTGTATCCAAACGCTTCCGGAACGTGTCTCCGGAGGAATATAAGCGGCACATAGCAGCAGGTACTTGTGTCAAGTGCGACCTGAAGTTCGGCCCAGCCCATAGATGCCCCCCCAAGACTCTCAACGACCTGATCTGCGATGAGGAAGAAGAATCACCTGCCGACTCTGAGCTCGAGGAATCAAAAGTTTTGGAGACCGAGGTTGAACCACAGCTATTTGTTCTATCCCTGAACGGCCTGGACACGACCAATACAATGAAATTATTTGGGAAAATTGCCTCTCAACAGGTTAAGGTGATGGTCGATAGCGGTGCAAACTACTGTTTTATATCAGAACAGCGCCCAGCGGCTCCAGCTGCCAGTTACTCCCACATCACCCTACTCAGTGGTACTAGGCGATGGCACCACACGTCGCGCGGCGGGGATTTACAGGGGCGTATCTCTAACATTGGAGAATGAAGAATTTGTGGTGTCCTGCTAGGTCTTTCCCCTTCGGAACATCGACGTAACATGGCTCGCCTCCCTCGGATACGTCATGGCAAATTGGCAATGGTCGTCCATGGATTTCGTAGTAAATAGCCGCCCCGTCTCGCTCAAGGGCGACCCGTCCCTCATGCTCCAGACTTGCTCCACCCAGGACCTTCGTTGCCTCGAGGAAGGGGACTGCTGCTGGGTCCTCCACGCAATTGAGAAAGAGGCTGTTGCGGAGCCTTTCGGGATCAACACGGCTCTGTCCTCGGCAGCCCGGTCGCAACTGCTGAAATTGATTGAGGAATTTCCGGCGATCACACGGGAGACCGCGGGATTGCCCCCCAGTCGTCGCACTGACCACCGGATACCCCTCCTTCCAGGTACTAACCTCGTTTCTGTTCGCCTGTATCGGTATAATCACTTGCAGAAAGATGAAATGGTAAAGCTCGTCGCTGAGATGTTGAGTTCCGGAGTTATTCAGTCAAGCACTAGCCCTTTCTCTAGCCCGGTCCTCCTCGTTCGCAAGAAAGATGGTTGGTGGTGGTTTTGCGTGGACTATAGGGAACTCAACAAAAGGACGGTACCTGACAAATATCATATTCCGGTGATACAGGAATTACTTGACGAATTACATGGGGCCAGGTGGTTCAGCAAAATCGACTTAAAAGCTGGATACCAGTAGATTCGGGTGGCAGCCGACGATGTACCCAAAACGGCTTTTCGTACCTACTCCAGCCATTACCAGTTCCTGGTTATGCCGTTCGGCCTCACTGCCAGAAACAACGAAATAAACAAGAAGATACGTGAGACATTAAAGCACTTAGTTGGCAAAACAAGCAAGGATGGGAAACAAACCTACCTTAAGTTTTGAAGACCAAAACTTACCTAAACAAGAAGGTGTGAGGCTGCATTATCCCTGCACTCCACAGCTCATACCAGTCAAACCAGTAGCCACCTGCACTCCAGCAAGTACCTGCGAGATGGGTACACAAATGCAGTTAAAGTGTGCAGCAAAAAAATACAAGGAATAGGCACAACTTTCAGTTAGGAGATCAGAATACAGCAAGGAGCCTTAGGCTCAAACATCTCACGAGTACACCAGGCCAGAACACAAAAAAATAGTGTCATGCGCATAGAAGGCATAACTAAGTTCTGGGATTTTCTACTCAAATCAGTTCCTCCAATTAGAAATCCAATCTATCAGCAAGTCCAAAGGAGAATGCTCCAATCACAGTTATCACGGACTTAACTCTCAAAATTTAAGTAACTATTGCCGAGAAACTTAATCAGATATAAGCTAAGGTAGAAGACTTAGCTTTAGGGATTTTCCGTCAGAGAATGGCGGCGCCGACGGCGGAGCATCAGGTGCGGTTGAGAGCTGAGACCGCAGGCGATTTTCGACACACAGCAGCGACAGCTGACCATGCCGTCCCAGCCTGACTGCCACGAACCAGCGGCGGTCGAATGAGCCGAGAACTGCTGCAGGGAAAATCCACCGCGTGACAGCAACGACGGCGGAAGGGAGAGGTCTCCGTAAGGCACTGACCGTGAGTGAGTTTTCCGGAGCCTCGTCGCTCACCTTGGAAAGATGACGGAACAGTCACCGAGGGAGAGACACGGAGGCGACGCCTCCTCCTCTGATTCCGACGGAGGCGCAAAGGTGACGCCGGCGACAGACCGATGGCCTGTTAATTGTCGTGATGTCGGTGTCTTCGCCGAGAGGTCTAGGGTTCCTCATTTTGAAATTTGGGGAAAAATATGAGAAGCTAATGAGGGAAAAGGAGAGGGTGACGAATGGGAGTATTTTCTCCAAAAATTGGGCTTTTCTCATTATTTTTTAATGGGCTATCAGAAATGGTAGGGCATTTGGGCCATTGCCCATTGGAAGTTGATCTGGGCCATAGTAATTGCAGTTGGGCCTCATCAGTAAATAGAAAATAAATTGGGCCAAGGGAAAATAAGGCTGGGCCGATTTAGTTGAGGAATAAATATTCTGGGCCAGAGAAATTATTTAGTAGGACCATTAATTTGGTTGAAGCCATTATCTTGGATAAATTCAGAAGTATAATGGAATTAGTTTCCTAAGCCACGAAAGAAAAGAATTATTTAAGCCGTGTTGAAATAGTACCCAGTTAATGAATATAAGAGAATTTCATTAGTCACAGAAAGTATTTTAAAATACATAAGATAATCCGGGAATTTATTATACCCGAACAGGTCGGCCAGATTCAGAATAAATTAAATCACCGATTTAATTTAAGATTTAATACTTCTAAAATTTAGAAGCCAAGAAGTAAAATAATAAGCACAGGCTTAGGCATGCATACATGCAAGATAAATAGTTACTTAAAGCCTAATTTAAGAATATTATTTTTGAAAAGGGACGTCGTCGCACGACGTGTAATCTCAGGACAAGAAAGCACTCGTGTGCAAGAGTTTAAGCAATCGAGGTGGGCTTCTTTTCTTTCAAAGCGTGTTTTACGTGAAAACATGATTATTGTGAATGAGTTGTCATGCCCAGTTTTGATTTATGATTGCCTATCTGTTTGGTTATGCCAAACCAGTTAAATCGAATTCGGGTCCCAGTAGGGCTGCAAACCCTACTCAGACTAGTGTACACTCAGGGACCGTGAGCTAGCGCTAGCGTTGGCCGGTCCAGTGATCGTGGAATGTTGCCACATTCCCGGTTCACACTGATTAGATATGGTATATCATGAGAAGTTTAAATGACTGTAGTCTATTTTCAGAAAGAATCAACAGTTTTAGTGACCGGGACTTATTTTCAGAAAAACCCTGTGTTCACTCAAGTTGGCTGACAACTAAAAGTGAAAATGTTTTCGGCATGAGCCCACTGAGTATATTAAGTACTCAGCCCTGCATATTGTTTTCCTTAATGTGCAGGTTGATCGTTCGATGCAGAGGAGGTGTTGGGACAAAAGCTTAAATAAGTAGGAAGATAGCTGTTGTAGTATGTCTTCATACATAATACACTGTCTTGGTACTCTTCCGTTGCACAGATTTAGAACTTGTCCTAGTAAAGACAAATGTCTCATAACTACTCTGATTCAGTATGATTGTACCTTCAACACATCCAGACAATATTTCTCTTGAATTAAGCATATCTTATTATGAGTTGAGACAGTTCAGTAAGATTTTGTCGCGAAATAGCTACACTTTCTTTGACTAGGGAGATGTAGTTGTGACAAAACCATCGATACAGGAGGTAGTAAATCTATCACTCCCTCGTCCTTTACAAAAATAATTTATTTCCATTTAAATTTCTTCCGGATCCTTAAAATTAGAAACTTTCTATTTTAAGAAATATTTTTCTCTTTAATAAGATGAGACCCACTCTCCGTTAACAAATAATACTTCAATCATCTCTTTTTCTATCTTTCTTACTTTACCAATTAATTATTTCTTTAGATAAATACATAAATGTATGTAATTGAGTTTCTCCTATTTAAAAAAGATTTGTTAGTTTTTTTAAAAAAATGAACTTTTTTTATTCCCACTCTTATTCTTGGTGTAAAATATCTCACCTAGCATTCCAACTATGATTCTTCCTTAATTTTTAAGGTTTGACCACGTGTTTCGAACTCGTCATTAGCAAAATCTGATTACTTCTTATTGACCGGATTTATGAATTAAGGTAAATAAATCTCTCAATGAATAGTGAGATTTGAACTCGTGATCTCAAAGTCACCGGCTCCGCGCTGCAAACTATGTTATAACCCATTAGTTGATTCTTCCTCTATTAATTTCTCATTTCTTTGCAGATGCTCATTGAATCTACCGGGCAATTGCATAACAAAGTTTGGAAAAGTCAAATTGACCATAATTGCCACCCGATTTTCAGTTAGATTGGCACATTATAAATAATTAAGGTCCACATGGAAGACTTTGAATATCAATTATTTCGTTCCACTCGGATTCCACAGTTCGTTAAATTATATTTTACGCAATTCCGACCATTTCAAACAATAGTCAGATGACAGGTCTTTATATAAAAAAATGACAGCTCGGATATAACCCTTTATTTATTTAATTATTTTATAATAAGTAAATGGATTTAAATTTAAAGTCGCACCATGGAGTTTATTATCCTTTATGGTAGTGTTCGGTTTGAAAGATAAAATAATATGAGATTCAATATAGGATAAGGTAAGATGGGCCTTGACTTGGACTAAATTAGTACTACTAAATTTTATATTGATGTTGGTTGAAGAGACTATGTCTAAGACACCATAAAAATTAAAAGTTTGGTTGATGAAATTAATACAAATATTACAATTAATTAATTTATTTATTATAAAATGTACAAAACAATTTAAAACTATTCATTATCTGATACAATAAATAAATATTAATTAATTAAATATTCCAATAAAATATTAATTAAAATTTTTTTTCTCTTATTAGTCGCCATCCTTGATTTTCTCTAATTTCATTTGGCAATTCCACAAGCAGTGACATCTTCATTCATGAGATAAATGCAAGTACACGTGTTGATTTGGAGAGAGAGAGAGGTGGAAGTAAATGCAAAGAAAAATGGAGGAGAAGTTTGTATTCAGCCAAGACAATATTAGTCGGAGGGGGAGGTCCGATCTAGAGTCATGCATTTAGTATCAGGCCTTGAAAATAAGGAACTCAGTTGCGGGCCGAAATAAGAACGAGTTTTGCAAACGAATGCCGGATTGCATGGTATGTCGGGCGTTGTCGGGGTGAATAACGGCAACCGAACGGGCACTATAAGTATTAATTCAGCCATATTTTTCTACAGTGTGTGAGTTCCATTTATACGTGGTGAGATACCTCATGTACGTATGAGTAATATTTTCCACCTCATCTAACAGTGATCACACCTTAATTACAATTATTGCTCACATTGTATGAAAAATAATTCTGAAAAATGTCAGGGAATGTCGCACACATGCTATTCCATTTCTCTCATAAGTGATCAGATTAATGATGATAGAAACAGTGGCTCTGTCGGGAGAGGATCCCCTGCTGTGCACAAATCACAGCAGGCCCTGCTACCCCATACACCACCATTTTTTTTTATTATTTTTTTATAAAAAATAAATAAAAATTTAATACTCCCTTCGTCCCGGGCTACTCGCTCCTTTCCTTTTCGGCACGGAGATTAATGAATGAGTATATAGGAAAGTCAAAAATTACGGCTGTAGGTGAAAATTTTTACTAAAAATGGAAAAAGTGCAAGTAACTTGGGACGCCCAAAAAAGAAATAATTGCGAGTAGTGCGGGACGGAGGGAGTATTTTAAAATTGTTTGTGAGGGGCAGCAGGGCCCTGCCGTGATTTGTGCACAGCAGAGGATCCTCTCCCGGCTCTGTTAGCTATATTCTACTATTCTCGCATGCGTGTGGAATCGTACAATTTGGTTCATAAAATATTAGTAATTGACTAGAAACAGTAGTCTTACAAATACTACTAATTCTTTATCAAGATTTTGTATACCCAATATACTGAAAAGTAAGATTACACTGTCAAAGTGCGTCGTTTTTGTAAATAATAGTCGTCAATTTTGGTTATAAATATATGACTAAAATACGAATATGGTCTAAAATAAATTTTTTTGAAAAATAGGTCCATGACAAATGAAATTCTTGTCAGAATGGCCCTTTTTTTACAGTTTCATAGAGAAACTAACGGTCATGCCGCTGTGCAATTAGCGTTAACCGTTAGTTTTTTGACAAAACTGTCAAAAAAAGGACTACTTCGGCAGCATTTTCATTTGTTATGAATGCGTTTTCAAAAAGTGAATATTTTGGGGTCAAATTTGATTTTCGGTTATATGTTTAGTACTAAAATTGACTTTTACTCTTTTGTAAATATATACTGGATATACAAAATTGAATGCCGGTTATACAAAATTGAATGAAGAGATGAGGGAAATTCCATTATGAAAAGTATACATTTTTTTGAAAGGAAAAAAAAAGCTTCCGCATTATTATCATTTTCAAAATTCTTTTATCTTGCTAAAAAACAATTGTGGCTTTATGATAAGAGTATATCTATAGTAATATTCTCATATATTTATTAATTAGTTAATTTTAATTTATCGTATTTTTATAATATCTATTTTCTTGTTTGTTAAGTTACTAGTATTATAAATAGGATAGTATTATAAATAGGAGCTATTGTTATCTTTTAAAATCAATCAATGAAATCGCAATTATTTGCTTTTTATCATTATTTACTTTTCCATCAAGAATCTTAAAACTATTGATTGTCGACAGAGCAACGTTTCTTTGCGATTTTCTTCATCTTCTCCAACTTAATAAGGGTTCTTTCTTATTAATTGGTGCTTCTAATGAGAGTTCATGGTCATCTCATCTACGAGTGTGAGTCGCGCATCTTCCCTTATCACTTCATGAAAAATCATCTAAATGATGTTGTACTTGCATTCACATCCATGATGAACAGATCTGATGATGAATTCAAAGAAAGTCTCATCTGAGTTTATAATATTTAAAACTTTTAAATCTTGTCACACATCAATTTAATGATGATTTTAGCATATTTATATAAGTATAAATAACTATCTCCTAAGAAGTCCGTTTAAGGGTAGTGACCCATTTCAACTATAATACCAGAGCGGGTTTAAGTCGATGAAAGATAAATTTAACTTATCTATATATATAAGTATGGAGTGGCCCATTGAAGAAGTCTTATATGTGAATAACTGAATATATTATTCATAGATTAGCAATAAATAAATTTCACATTTGTTTCTCAAAGAAAAATGTGTCATTCATTTATGGGTCTGCCTCTTTGAGGTCTAAAAGTCAGTCGTCCAATAAATAATGTGTCTGTTCGTCACTCACTTGGACTAGTAGAAAAATGGGATTATAAATAGTGAATGGAGGGAGTAAATTGTATACGGATTGTTGAAAAATAGGAATAATTAGTAATGGATGACACATGTTTGAACGTAAAATTAATCAAACAAGATAGCCACTACAACAAAAATTATTAATGATATTTTCTAATGCAACTAAGGACGTTAGTTTATAAAACTATCTTTTATTGTCGGTCTTCCAACTAAAATTAAAAAACGCAGCAAAGTCTCCCAACTAAAAATAGAGAACGCAAATGGAAGCATCCTTAAAAAAACAAAACATTGAGTTTATTTGTCCTTAATTTAGGAACGCTTTCTTTTGCGTTCTAAATTATTGTTATTTTTTACTCCATGTATCCCCATTATGTGTCCCAATTTGACCCGGCATTAGTTTTAAGAAATGTATAGGAAAGTGAGTTTAAAAAGTTAGTGGAATGTAAGTCCTATAGTTAGATATTAGTTCTATAATAAAATATGAGGGGAATGAGTTAGTGGAATGTGAGGTCCAATTCCAAAAATAGTAAAAATGAAGTGAGACAATTAATAAGAGACATCCCAAAATGAAAAACTGAAACATATAATGGTGGATCGAGGGTGTAAAATTTTCTAGTGAAAATAATTGTGGCTCGATTTTTTATCCTTAAAATAAGTTTTTTTTTTGTAGTGAGATAAACATAAAAAGTGATTTAAGTATTATTAATAGAAAAAAATGAAACCAATGCATGTACATCAAAGAAAAAAAATACCATAAACAGTAGTAAAAATAAAAACAATAAGATTAGAGCATCCGCAACGGTGGTGGGGAAGAAGGTCGCCGTCCGTGCCAGCGGCGAGGACGAGGCTCGCCGCCGCTGCGCTCGCGCCGTGCCAGCGAGCAGTCGACGTGGGTGCCGTTGCCTTTGAATAAATTTTTTTTAAATTCGTTAATTAATTTTAAATAATGATAAAAAATAAAAAAATTATTTTCCAAATCCCAAAAATATGGCCGTTTTTTTTGCCCGTTTTTCTGAATTTTTTTGATTTTTTTTTATTTTTTTCCCCAAAATCATCTATAAATACACACATTCATCATCCATTTATCACATCAAATCATCTCTCATTCATAATTCTCATACAAACTATCAATACATTCATCCCTCACTCAAAACCTCAAATGGATTTCACCCATATTATGGCGGAAGCGGAACGCGAAGAACAAAAATACTACGAACAACATCGTGCCGCTTACGAAGCATATGTCGCGGCGAATACCCCCGCTCCTCCTCCTCAACGAACTAGATCAAATCACCGCTACATCCATCGTGATCGGGAGGGAGCCCACGAAAGGCTCGTTGCCGACTACTTTGCCGACCAGCCGCGGTTTCCGGCAGATTACTTCAGGCTCCGTTTTCGCATGTCAAAGCGCTTGTTCATGCGAATTGTCAACACATTGTCCGCACATGTTGAATTCTTCCAAACAGGTCCAGATGCAGCCGGCCGGCAAAGTATCAACAGTGAGGTCTCCCCCACGCCGAGGGCGGCTAGCTTCTACGACGAGGACGAAGCCGGAAGCTCAACAGCGAGGTCTCCCTCACGCCGAGGTGAGCATACGACGGTTGGCCAGATGATCGAGACAAGGCACACAATGTGCGATACCCGAACCCACATTCAGTTACAAGAAGACCTAATAAACCACATGTGGATGAAATTCGGCAACGAGTAGTGGTTTTTTTAATTTTTAGTATTTTAATTATGTAATTATTAATTTTTAGGCTTTTAATTATGTCGTTTTTATTTTATTTGTCATTTGTAATTTTATTTAGGTTTTTTTAATGAATTTTATTTTTATGGAAATGTTATTGTTTAATTGAATTTTAATTTAATTGTGCTCGTCCTTGCGGAAGAGCACAGCTGTGAGTGTTGTGATCAATACCGAACCACTCTTATTCGAATTTTAATTTAATTGAAAATAAGTGACCCTCTTATTTTGAGTATTCGAATTCACTTTCACTTCTTTTATATATATATATATATATATATATATATATATAGGATTGTGATCAATACCGAACCACTCTTAAACCTTAAACGCCGAACAACATCATTATATGATAACATGGAGTTCATTATAATGAACTAATAACAAACATATAATAAACTAGATTTCTAAATTATGCATGATGATGTCATTGTTTTTAAATCTCAGAATTCTCTATAATGAACTACAAATAAAGTTGTAATGAACTCCGCATTATTATATAATGATGTATTTTGCGTTCAGTGTTTAAAACTAGTTTGATATATAATACAACCCTATATATATGTAGATATATATATATATATATATAAATAAGTGATCAATCAATCTCAAATACAGCCACTAATCACTATGACTCTTCCACAAATTTGTACAATCTTATATTTCATCTTCCTACTTCGTTTACCAGCAATATATGGTGGTCCAGTTACCAAGCCAGGAAGCCCAAATATGTGCGGGAATTTGCCCATTTCATATCCATTTGGGATCGGGTCGAATTGCTCGTTCGACCCGTCCTTTACCATTAGGTGCAACACTTCCACAGACCCTCCAAAGGCGTACCTTTCCATCATTGATAAGCAATTGATTGAAATAAACGAGACCTATATTCGGGTCAAGTACCCTAATCTGGTTTCGGTTTGCTATGAGTCTGAAGGTGATTCATATAAAGATAGTAGTGTGAGTGTGAACTTGACAGGGACTTTGTATTCGCTGTCCATGTACACAAACAGGCTCACTGCCATTGGCTGCGACGACGCTGTGCTGCAGTCCAACGGAACTTACAACAACGGCGGTTGCTCTGCCTTTTGTGAGGAAGACATCAACACTCAAACAGGGTATTGCCCATTCGATCCTACTTCCATTGGTAGTGGTTGTTGCCAGTCTCAAATCGTCGGAGGTAATTCTCAATTAGTAGTATATTACTCCCCCGTCCCACTTTAGGAGTCCCGGTTGAGTTCGGCACGGGTTTTAAGAAATGTAA
Organism: Salvia splendens; assembly: GCF_004379255.2. Taxonomy (NCBI): domain Eukaryota; kingdom Viridiplantae; phylum Streptophyta; class Magnoliopsida; order Lamiales; family Lamiaceae; genus Salvia; species Salvia splendens. The sequence continues at coordinate 125,902 of NW_024598911.1, read as the reverse complement.
AGGAAAGTTGTTGAAAAAAGATAGTGGAATATGAGACCTACTTTTTTATATTAGTTTTATAATAAAATGTGAGTGAAAAAAATTAGAGGAATGTGGGGCCTAATACCATTTATGGAATATTCCAACCGGGACTCTTAAAGTGGGTCACTAAAAAATGGTAAACCGGGACTCTTAAAGTGGGACGGAGGGAATCCAAGCCCCTTGGCCTAGCGGTAAAGGGTGCTGGATACCGCGTCCATCCTGGAGGTCTCGAGTTCGAACCCTGGGTGGCGTAATTTGCCTTTCCTCCTTGTTATAGGAGTTGATTTGTAATTTCCTCCTTCATATAAATGATATAAATATATGAAGTTAATTTTAAAAAAAATGGGACGGAGGGAGTATTGTTTTACACGAGAGAATTACAATTGTAGTCTCAGGACATTGCACTAATATCATATGTAGTCTATATTCTTTTAAAATATCACAAGACATAGACATTGATATAATATCGCTAGAACTTTTGCACTATTTCATGACTTTTATGTTCTTTTGATACTTCCTTTGTCCTAAGATAAGTGAATCACTGTGCATGATATTTAAGGAATTGATATTTAAAGAATTAAATAGAGAGAGTAAAGTATGAGAGGAAGAGAGAGAACAACAGAGAAGTAACGTGAGAATAAAATAGGTGGATAATAAAGTAAGAGAAGATTTTTTGCAAAAAAATGAAATGACTCAATTATAATGGGACATCTTAAAAAGAGAATATAACTCGCTTATCTTGGGACAGATGGAATATTTTTTTATTAAAGGACATTTTTGTAATTTTATATTGGAGAGAACTACATTTTTAATCCCTAAACTTTGCTATAATATCATTTGCGGCCTCTTCTTTCAAAATATCACTACAACTTTCATGTAATAATGCCTTGGAAGATATTTGCCACTATTTGGATTTTTTTTGGACCAAAATGTCCTTCGGTCTTTAAAGTCTAGTTTTTCAAATTGTTGAAAATATGATGTTGATGCTTATTATGTTTCTGACAGAGACTGGTTTAGTGGGAGCGAAACTAATAGACCTGAGCAGAAAAGTGCAACGTAGAAAGCTTTTCCCATGCAGCCACGCCTTTATCCAGGAGGTCTCTGACACGAATGAAACCGGATTTTCGTATCCGTTGTTCTACCTCCATAACTCAACTGCATTGCAGACTGACAATTGGGCATCTGCAACGAGTCCTCCTGTGGTGAGGCTGGACTGGATTGCGGGTGTTGAAAATTGCAGCCAAGCAAAGCTGAATCCGACCACGTACGCATGTCAAGATAGCAAGAGTCTATGTGTTGATGTTGCTAATGTTAGCAAAGGATACCAATGCAGCTGCCTGCAAGGATACGAGGGCAATCCGTACATGGTTGGAGGTTGCCAACGTTAGTATTCCTCTTTTAGTTTATTCGTATGTACACCAAAGGTATACTTTCTAACACTATCTCCACCAGCAATTGTATTTCGCAGCTCCGTAGCAAGAAACGGATGTCGGGATCAATGTGGGGAATTGTCAATTCCGTTACCATTTGGAATCGGGCGGAATTGCTATTTGGAGCCATCTTTTGAAGTTAATTGCGATATGTCAACTAACCCTCCAAAAGCTTACCTCTCTGTTCTCAAGGCGGAAATCACCCGTTTAAATTCATCACAGGTTCGGGTCAACTATCCAACACTTGGTTTTGCTTGCTACAATTGGTCAGATTCTCAACAGAGAATCATTAAGACAGTGGAGCAAAGCTTGACTATTGACTTGTCAAAAACTCAATTTACATTGTCGGAAGATAGCTGGATCTCCGTGATTGGGTGTGATGACATAATGGTGGGTATGACTGGGCATGCGAGTCGTACTTCGGTTGGCAGCACTTGTGCAGCTGTTTGCAAAAATACACAAATTGCTAATAACTATTATGCTTATTGTCCTACCAAAACCGATGAATATTGGCCTGGCAATGGCTGTTGCAGGGCACCCCTTCCGAGAGGTAATTGTATATCTTATATTCCAACATGATACAAAATGATAAAGAAACAAATATTCGGTTGCAGGCACCTCCTACCTTGAAGCCAATTTGAGCGAGTTCAGTGGACGATGGCCACGTAACAATTTCTCTTGCAGTTACGCCTTTACTGGAACCAAGGATGATTATCATCACGCAACATACCCCATTTTCAATAACTCAACACAGATTCAAACTGATGATCCAAACATAAATTATCGACCCACTATAGTTGCATTAGACTGGAGGATTGGTGCTGTGAATTGCAAAGAAGCGCAACTGAATCCGGCGGATTATATATGTCAGAATAACACCGTCTGCATTGATTTTGATGATACAGTTAGAGGCTACCTCTGCAACTGCTCCAACGGATACCAAGGCTATCCTTACCTTAGCCCAGGATGTCATGGTTTGTACAATCTTATGTGCTTTTTGCTTAACCTTGCAATCTAATGCTTTAACTATCTGCAATGCCTACATGAAACCAAATGATTTAAAGCTTAGCAACTATAAATAGAATGTTTAGTTTTTATCATATTCAAAGAAATTTCATCTTGCTCCAAACGTTGATCGATTGACATTTTAGATGTTTTTACGAGCAGATATTGATGAATGCGCGGACAGTACAATTAATACATGCGTCGCAAATTCAATTTGCATCAATGATGTTGGATCTTATCACTGCTCATGCCTCGAAGGGTACGTTGGTGATGGGAGGGAAGATGGCACCCGTTGCATTAAGCTGCCACCATCCAAGACAAAGACCATAATCTTGACAGGTAACAAATTACTCCCTCCGTCCATGACATATAGTCATTTTTTTTCCATTTTGCAATGTCCACAAGAAATAGTATCATTCCAAAAATGGAAAAGTTCATCTCTTATACTACCCACTGTTTCTCCTAGCTCTCATACTTAACTCACATTTTTCTCATTCTCTCTTATTTTACTAATTTCTCATTAAAACGAGTGTCTAGACTATTTTTCGTGGACGTGAGAGTATTATTTGTCATAGTAAATATTTTCGGCTTCTATGTACAGGTATGAGCTCTGGATTAGGACTTGTACTACTCTTCTCAGTGTGCTTTTGGTTGTATAAGCTGTTGAAAAGGAGAAGGGAAAAGCTGGTTAAAGAAAAATACTTCAAAAGAAATGGTGGTCTTCTCTTACAACAACAAACAAATGAAGGCTCAGTTGGAAAAACAAAAGTTTTCCCAGCAAAAGAATTGGAGGTAGCCACTGATCACTTTAATGAGAACCGAATCCTTGGACATGGAGGGCAAGGCACTGTTTACAAAGGAATGTTATCCGATGGTAAAATTGTGGCAATAAAAAAGTCAAAGTTAGTTGAGGAGAGCCAATTGGAACAATTCATAAATGAGGTTGCTATACTTTCACAGATCAACCATAGGAATGTGGTAAAATTATTGGGGTGTTGTTTGGAGACCGAAGTTCCTCTTCTTGTGTATGAATTCATGCCAAATGGCACCCTTTATGATCTCATACATGATCCAAATAATGAATTTCCATTTCCATGGAACATGCGTTTGAAAGTTGCAGCAGATATAGCCGGGGCATTGGCGTATTTACACTCAGCATCTTCTGTGGCTATCTATCACAGAGACATCAGTCAAGTAATCTCCTTCTAGATGAGAAATACGTGGTCAAAGTATCGGACTTTGGAACTTCGAGGTCCGTTGCTGCAGATCAAACTCATCTAACTACTCTAGTTAAAGGTACCTTCGGATATTTAGATCCAGAGTATTTCCAATCCAGTCAATTCACAGAAAAGAGTGATGTTTATAGTTTCGGGGTGGTTCTTGTCGAACTCCTCACTGGGCAAACGCCAATTTCTTGTGATGAAGAGGAAGAGGAAAAAGGCCTTGCTTCTCGGTTTCTTACATGCATGCTAAGAAACTCTGTTGACAAGATATTGGATCCTCTAGTGTTGGAGCAAGGTAGGAAGGAAGAGGTCATTTTAGTTGCAAGGCTTGCACAGAGATGCTTGTATTTGAAAGGGAGAATGAGACCAACTATGAAACAAGTGGTGACAGAATTGGAAAATATGAAGATGTCTAACACGTCAACTGTAACTGAATATGAATATGAATCTGAAGATGAAGGAGATTTTGAAGGCATGCCTACAATGATTTCAGACAATGGTTACACGTGGACAGGTACTTATAAGAATGTTGAAGCATCCTCATCAGCCACAGATCCCTTGAGATTTACTACATAGACTTAATTTATGTCAATGCCAAGAATCTGAGTGTTGTATTATTTTATTTATATATACTCTGTATTTTCGGCTTCACCATATATGGATGTATATGTTAAATAAAATACTACTCCACATAATGGTGTGTATATAGTAATTATAATTTCAACAAAAACTAAAATACTAAACACACCATAATTATTACTCCCTTTACTAACATAAAGAGAAAATCAGTATAATGTACTCCTCCGCCCGTCATTATTTCTTTACCAATTGAGACAGCTCGAATTTTAAGAAAGGCAAAAACTTGTATCAACGTGCGCTAACAATGCGCACGCCTGACTGGTGGGCTGCTAATTACAGAAATCGTGGGCTTCTTAATATAATGGTGGACTCAATTTTATAGTCTACATCAACTCTTGTTTCTCAGCCCAAATGGCGCAATATTAGTCAAATTTATTAAGCCCTATGGCTTCTTTTTTGAAAATTCATTAAAATAATTAGGGATGTTGATGTAGGCCAAAATTCGTGGGTCAATCTGCATAGCTCACTAAATTTATAGGATTAGGATTGTAAATTTATAGCTAAAAAATAATCCAATTAGCTCTTACTCGATTAACACGCATAGGGGTATGCATTCGGGTTTCAGTTCGGTTTTTTGCCAAAACCGAATCAAAACCGAAAAAACCAAATTTAGTTCAAAATTCAAACCGAACCGAACCCAAAAAACCGAAAAATCGAAACCGAAAAACCGAAAACCGAACTTAAAAAACTGAAAAACCCGAACAAAACCGAAAAACAAAAAAAAAACCGAAAAACCTGAAAAAAAATATAATATAAATATATATTTATATATGTGTATTTTATTTTATTTTATATACTAATAGAATATTTATATATAATATAAAATTAATAATACATATAATATATATTATATAGTAGAATATATTAAAAGAATATATATTATATATAATATAATATATTAAATTAAATTAATAGAATATATATATAATTCGGTTTTTTAGTTTTTTTCTTCGCCCGAACCGAACCGAACCGAAAAAACTGAATTTTTTTATTTTTAAAACCGAACCGAACCGAAAAAACCGAACCGAATTTCAAAATTTCAGTTTGGTTCAGTTCAGATATTCGGTTTTCGATTTTTTGCTCACCCCTAAACACGCATGACGTAACCCGAGTAGCGCTAACCCAAAACTCGATGAGTTAGGCCGATGTATTCTCTCTAAATATAACTATTTAACATTCTTTCGTATTGTTGACAATTGATTGAGCAAATCAATAACGTGTTAAAATGAATAATATAAAAAAGAGTAAAAGGCCAAAAATGATCCTGAACATATGCCCATTTTATGATTTTGGTCATATACTTTATGTATTGAATTTTTGCATCCTAAACATTTCAACTCAGATCACAATTGGTCTTACACTAACAATTCCGTCAATTTTTAAACGGTTTTAACTGGATTTTGACCAATTTTTAAACGGTTTTAACCAGAATGGGACTGTTAAATGTTGGGGTTGGCAGCAGAAGTGTGCGTTCAAAACGGATCACATAAATTCTGATCTATTTAGCAGATTATTTAGACAAATTCTATTCGCGTAATTCTCACATGTATCATGCTCATAACTTGAATTTAAACACGTTTTAGTCACAAATTATACCTAAAACATGCTTTCTACGGAGCAAGTCAATTTACCTCTTTGATTCACTAAAGAATCGAAGATGGCTCGCGTCGTCTCCTCGTGAAGATCTTGAGTACTAAACCACGGATCTTCTGACTCCCGGACTGTAATCTGATATTTGTGTGGGCTAATCTCACCAGATAACTAGGACTTAAATAAAGAAGACGGAAACTGCTCACAGAGGGAGCTGGAAATCGTCCCTCTGCTTAAAGGAGAGGGGGACGAAAATTCTCGGAGAAAATAATGTGTATTTTCTGTCTCATTTATTCTCCTATTTATATTAAGTTACATATTGGGCCCAGTCAGGGATCTAAGGAATAATTTGGATATGGCCTCCCCCAATTAGCTTTTTAGTAATTAAATTGAATTTACAATTTAATATAAGCTTATATTGGAATATTACGAGCAGCCACTACAGAAGTAATATTGCACTGCCCATCCAAATCCGAAATTACAAGTATTCCGGGTTTCCATTTGTTTGTCATTAATTTCCCGCACTTAAGATAGAAACGTCCATTAATTAATCAATGTCTGCTATGGACTTAATTAATTAACATATCATTAACTCCAAGAGTGGACTTAGCAAGAAACGCTTATTTATTATTCATAGAGTAATCAAACTCCAACTAGCTAGATTCCGAATAATAAAATCTTGTTTCGAGCTCCTCTTGTGGATGTTATCAAACGAGACTCACCTCACGCACGATTCAATATAATAGCAATCCTAGCACCGCTAGATATTAATCACCACTACCCAATATACCAGGATTCTTGTGTTGCGAAAAACCCGCACCTTTTAGTAAGTCAAAGTAGTGCATAATCAATACTATATGCTCAATGCTAACGTACATTGGTTAAGAAATTAATTATCAAGACCTCGTCTTTCAGTAAATAGCATAAAGACTCGTCTTGCTGTTAGATCCAATTCAGTGCTATACCACACCAATGTCATCTTATTTCAGTAAGGCTTAGAAATATGCGAACTGACATTGCAACCTTTCAGATAGGTAGTCTAGGCCTATCTAGGTTGTGAAATTCTTATTTTTCTTTGTTCAGAACTGACCGTGTTACCTTAAAGTGGACGACGCCCACAACCGGTTTATTAAAACAAAGACTTAGACTTTGTTATGTTGCTTATACATTTAAATATGCAATAAACATCGATTAAATGTAAAACATAACAACATTATGACAAAAATAATCTGTTTTATTCATTTGGAAAATAACATATAGAGTTTTATAGTATTCAATCACTCGAAAGGTGATTTCTAGTATACAAACTCTAACAATCTCCCACTTATACTCAAAACAGCTTTAGAGTATACAAAATATAGGTGTACGCGTCTAATTCTCCCACTTATACTGAAAGCGAGTTGAGGTCTTGAATGAGTCGAACTCCCATCCCTTCGACATGGCGTTCAAATGGTTTCACGGCCAATGCCTTTGTAAAGGGATCTGTTAGGTTGTTTTTTGACGCAATCTTGACCACTTATATGTCTCCTCTTTGCACTATATCTCTGATGATATGATACCTCATCTCTATGTGTTTGCTCGCTTTGTGAGCTCTTGGTTCTTTTGAGTTTGCCACAGCACCAGAATTGTCAAAATAAATGGTGATGCTCTTGGGCAGATTCGTAACCATACCTAAATCCATAAGAAAATTCTTGAACCATACAGCCTCTTTTGCAGCCTCCGAAGCGGCCACATACTCGGCTTCCATGGTCGAGTCCGCGATGCATTTCTGCGTCACACTCTTCCAAATTACGGCTCCACCTCCTAAGGTGAACACATATCCAAAAGTAGATTTTCTCGAGTCTTAGTCAGATTGGAAATCTGAGTCAGTATATCCCAAATGACAGAGCTCGACCGCATTGTAAACTAGAGCATAGTCCTTAGTCCGTTTAAGGTACTTGAGTATGTTCTTTACGGCAGTCCATTGTCCTTGGCCCGGATTCGACTGATATCTTGCCACCATCCCAACAACAAAGCAAATATCCAGCCTTGTACAAAGCATATCATATATGAGACTTCCAACTGCCGAAACATATGGAATCCTTATCATCTCTTCTATCTCAGATGGCGTTTTATGGCACATCTCTTGAGATAGATGGATGTCATGTCTATAAGAAACCTTTCTTGGCATCTTGCATGCTAAAGCGTCTCAGTACAATATTGATGTAAGGTTCTTGAGATAAGCACAACGTCCTCTTTTCACGATTCCTAAGAACCTTGATCCCGAGGATGTATCCCGCGTCTCCCATATCCTTCATCTCGAACTGGTTCGACAACCATGTTCGTACTGATGACAACATCTTTTTATTGTTTCCAATTAGAAGAATGTCATCTACATATAAAACTAAGAACACAACATTCCCCTTTTCAACATTCTTATAAACGCAGCTTTCATTTGGGCACTTTTCGAATCCAAACTTATGAATAGTTTGATCGAAACACTGGTTCCATGATCTAGATACTTACTTGAGGCCATAAATGGACTTCTTAAGCTTCCAAACCATGTGTTCTTTGCCCTTTATGGCATATCCTTCGGGTTGTTCCATAAATGGACTCCCGTTCAAGAACGCAGTCTTAACGTCCATCTGCCATACATCCCAATCCATGTAAGCTGCAATAGACAATAGTATCCGGATCGATTTGAGCATGGCCACCGAGGAGAAGGTTTCATCGTAATCGATACCTTTCCCTTGGGTATACCCTTTACCACTAGTCTTGCCTTAAAGACTTTAACTCGTCCATCGAGTCCACGTTTACGTTTGTATATCCACTTGCTCCCAATGGCAGTACAGCCTTCGGGTAGGACGGACAAATCGTACACGTCTTTGTCTATCATAGATTGTAGTTCTGAATCCATTGCTTTCACCCATTCGCAATGATCGATATCTGTCTGCGCCTTTGCGAAGTTCCAGGGATCTAATACATTGTTATCCGATGAGTGATCCATAGATTCCCCTAAACCAATGTATCTATCGGGCCATGAGAGACCCTCCCACTGCGGCGCGGCACTACAATGTTTGGAGTAGAAGTTGAAATTTCGGGAATTGTTTGTACACTAGGTACGGGTCCTTGGTTAATGGAACTTGTGACAAAAGTTAGCTCGTCAAGAGCCACTTCACTGCTGGGTTTATGATTCATTACATAATCTTCCTCTAAGAATGTCGCGTGAGTACTCACAATGACTTTCTTGTTTCAGAGACTATAGAATTCATAAGCTTTCGATCCTCTAGGGTACCCTATAAACACACATATCTCCATCCTTGATCCCAGCTTAGTTGGATCCTTTTCCAATACATGAGCCGGGCAACCCCAAATCTTGAGATGTGCTAGATTGGGCTTGCGCACAGTCCACAACTCATAAGGAGTAGTAGGTATGGATGACGGTAAGTTGTCTAAAATATGACTTGCAGAAAGCAAGGCATGTCCCCAAAACGAAATAGGTAGCCGTGCAAAACTCATCATCGACCGGACCATGTTCAACAAGGTCCTATTCCTTCTTTCAGCCACGCCGTTCTGCTGGGGAGTGCCCGACGCGGTCAGTTGGGATTCAATTCCCGCCACCGATAAGTAGTCCAAAAACTCAGCACTGAGGTATTCGCCTTCGCGATCAGATCGCAGGCTTTTGATATTTTTTCCATGATACGTCTCCACATAAGCCTTAAACTCTTTGAACTTGTCAAAAGATTCAAACTTGTGACGCATCAAATAGACATATCCAATTTTCGACAAGTCATCAATAAAAGTAATGAAGTATCGAAAACCACCTCTTGCCTCTGTTCACATTGGTCCACATATATCAAATTTATCAATATATACACAAACTGAAATAAGAATTATCAAATTTCATCATCACAACATCGTCAGAACATATGCAATTGAGATCTCGATAGAATCCTTATAAAATTACCTTTAATTTGTTATATTTTTTGTGAAAAAATAATTTAAATCTAGAATATTATGTAAATTTAAAGTTTTAAGATTATTTTAAAGAGAGAGAAACTATTTAGTTTTAAGTATCATATATAAGAATTGACATTAATACCCTTTAATTTTATAATTAATTATTTAAATTTAAAATATAATATACTTGATATTATTTCAGCCACTAGATCTTTTAATCTGATGGCTAAAAATTAATCTTAATTTAGAATGGTTAATTAGTTAACAATTGATCACAATCCTATATCTCATACACATATATATTTAGATTTTATAATTTTTGTTTTGAGTTGAAATAATCTTTATTTGCATGAGTACTCATTTATTATAAATATAAAATCACCAATAAAATATAGTCTAATATGTCATTTATCTGAATTTTTTTTATTTTCGGAGTTGAAATAATCCGTATTTGTATGATTATTCATTTATATTTTCTTCCATCCATAAAAAATACTCTAATTTCAATTTTGGAGGATCCACGAACAATAATCCCATCAAAAAATGAAAAGTTTATTTAAAATTATCAAAACTATTCTATCCCTTCTTTCTCTCTTTTTATAGTATACCCACTTTTTATCTATACTTGTGCACTTTTATACGTTCTCACTTTCCACTAATTTCTCTCATAATTAGTTTTATAATAATTGTAGCTGATGTATAGGAAGGAGGCGCCGTGATTGAGAGAAGAGAAGGGCTGCACAATTTGGGGCCGCTCTTGTGATAAAGATTTGGGCCAAAACTTTTAATTAAGAGACTTGGGCTGAAATCTTAATTAATTAGTTGTTAGTTTTTTTCTAATTAGTTCCCCACAATGATATATAGTCGCTCAATTATTCATTTTTCATATAATAATTAATTCAAGAAATAAATTGCGGAACTTGAGAGCGCGCTTAAATTAAATCTACAGATTTAATTAAATTGCGAATCTTTCTAGATCAAAAAGGGGGCTGAGGGAATAGAAATGTTACATGAACCTTTCTAAAATTTCCTCAGAATGAAGGAGAGATAATGACTTTAATTAGGGTGTATGCATTCTTATTAGATTTTTTCTACGGCTGATAAATATAGTAATAATTTGTATCTAAAAGGGATACTTTTCAAGTGTGTTGTTTGGCTTTTCCTAATTATGCTTATTGCTTTGAGCACGTTTTGACGTGAAATGATATGTGAATGATTTATCTTGTCGTGTTTTGTTTTAGGATTACCTATCTGCGTGGTTTTGCCAATTGTATTTAAATCAAATTCGGGTTCCAAAAAGGGTCGCAAACTCTACTCGAACTAGTGTACACTTCTGGGAGATCAGGCGTCATCTTTCGAGTTGGCCGATCCAGTGACCGTCGTGGAATGTGGTCAGATTCTCGATTCATGTGGTTCAGATGTGGTTTGACAACGGAAAATGGTTGATTGAACCTACTTTTGTGGAAATAAAATATTAGAGTATACTAACACTTTTTTTAAAGTATAAATCTCGAGATCGCTCAATGGTTGGCTTGACAAATCTGTTTCTGTAAAATATTATTTCGGCATGTGTCCATTGAGTATATCAAATACTCTGTCATGCATAAGTTTAAAAAATGTACAGGTTGAGCAGTGACGGACGTGGTTGGTGTTGAGCAGAGCGTATGAAGTCTACTCTTAAGCATTGTACCAAATGTGTCATGTCTTTACCGAGCATATGTGTTGCTAGTTACTTGCTCGGTAATCTTTCTTTGCTGAGTATTTCCATTGTTTGTTGAGCAAACGAATGATCGGTAAATCCCGCTATTTTTATTTAAGCTTCTACATGAATATAAAAATAATTGAATTAAATTGAAATGAGATACTCCTATTATGTTATTTATTTTAACGAAAAAATTTACATTATGTTAGTTATGTTAAATAAGAATTCGATTGTTTTTATTTAAATTACAAAATCTATTAAAATAATAATAAAAAAAACTAGCATACGATTCTCAAGTTGTTAGAGCATCTCCTGGTTTTAGGCTAGCCATATGTAGGGATGTCAGTGTAGCCCGCAACCCGTGGGCTGGCCCGATTAGCCCGCCAAATTTATAGGGTTAGGGCCGGAAATTTCTAGCCCGATAAAATCAAAACCCGATTAGCCCGTACCCGATTAACCCGCAACCCGTTAGGGCCAGACCCGAAAACCCGATGGGCTGGCCCGAAAACCCGATAAAATTTCTATCATTCAATATTTTTACTTATAATTCGACACTTCATTGATTAATTTATAATATATATATAACTAAAAAAATAACTTTCAATTTTATATTAAATATAAATATTATATATTGAATTTTTCATTAATATAAAAATTGATAAATAAATTTAAAACTTCAAATTCACTAAAAGAATATTTAAATTACTAAAACATGCATTAAAATTTCACAAAATATCTCAAATATTAGTATTTCATCATGTTTATCTCAAATATCTCATAATTAAATATTTTACATTTAATAAATATAACTATTTTTCATCATTATTTATTGGATTGATCGCATGTTAATTTTATCGGTGGCAACCCGAGTAACCCGTTGGGCTAGCCCGAAACCCGAGCTTTTAGGGTTATGGTTGAACTTTTATAACCCGAAAGAAATCACAACCCGATTAGCCCGCACCCGATTGACCCGCAACCCGAGCGGGTTGGCCCGAAACCCGATGGGCCGGCCCGATTGACATCCCTAGCCATATGCCAGTCATAGGTTAGTCACAAACTCCTCCTGCCACATCATCAGGACAAGCAACTGGACAAGCAATAGGCTAGCCACAACAAACAAAATTATAAAAAAAACAAATAATTAACAATCACACAAAATACGGAATTAAATTTACGACACAGATATGGGAAAATTCAATAATAATATTTAAATTAAAAAAAGTACATTAATTAAAAAATTACATTAATTAAAAAAAACCCCTCTTCCACACACGAGCCCCCGCCTCCGCCTCACTCCTCGTGGCCGTGGCCGTCGCCGTCGTCGCCGCCGTTGTCGCCGCTATCCGGGACCCCCCAAATCTGCGGCATCTGAGCCCGCGTCTGAGCCCCCCAACTGTGTCGAGGCGGCATCCAAATAGACCCGCATACTCTCGAGCATTGAGTGAAGAAACCTCTTCTCCATGGGTCAGTTGCCGCCCTCCATTCAGCTAAGATCTTGTGCATCTGAGCCCGCGTTTGTCGACGCGCGAAGAAGGGGAGCTCGGTTGGCAACGCGCCAATAGGGGGGATGCCGACTGGACCTCCTGGGACCCCTGGGCGACCCCTCTCGCTACCCGTTGCGCCCGCCTTTGACCAACCGGGCGAGTGCGGCGAGTAAACGATGGAGGGGACGGGAACTCCTGAACATCCTCGGGGAGGTCGTGGGAACCGCCGCTGCTGCCTCTGTAATCACCGGCATAGTTCAGTCGCTGCTTCTTCGACCAGCTAGCATCGACACCTGCCCGAAACTTCTCGGAGTCCATCAGCACCTCATAGCAGTTCCAGTACGTGAACTCCTTATAAAGCCTGGGCACGGGGAAGGCTTTCTCCGTTATCCTCCTGCAGTCCTCGTCAGTTTGGCCACTGGTCTGCATGCGGAGGGCGTTGGTGTACAAGTCCGAAAATCGGAAGACCGTAGCCCTGATTCGGTCTCAACCCTTCCGGCACTCCTCCCAGCTGTGTGGCCTCCCCTCGGGGCAAAATGCCTTGTAGGCTGCTGATATTTTAGCCTACAAGTTGACGATCCTCTGATTGTTCGAATGGAGGGGATCATCGCAAACACTCACCCAAGCCTTGGACAGCGCGACGTTCTCCGCATCTGTCCACTTCCTCCGTGCCGGGCTGTCGTTATCAGCCGGCTGCGACGACTCGCAGACCACCCTTTTGCCCTTCCCCTTGCCCTTCTTCTTCTTTGGTGCGCCCCGACCCCGCCCTACTCCCCCCATTTGAACGGGAGTGTCCGCATCCTCGAGAATTATCCCCAACTCCTCTAAGGAGAAAGTATCACACCTAGTGAACTGCGTCTCCGATAGGGTCGATGTGTGCGAAGAAATAGTCAAAAAATCAAGACAGGGGCGATAGACATTGTCCCCCCTCCCCCCGACGTCCCCTGCATCCCGGGCTGCATCCCCGGCTGCCCACCCCGGCATCATCTGCATCCCGACTGCCCACCCCGGCATCATCTGCATCCCGGGTTGCATCCCCGGTACCCCCTGCCTGCCCTGCATCCCCTGCCATCCCGGTATTTTAACTCAAGTCATAGGTCTATCAGTTTATCTTCACAAATAATATTTTAAGGGACGGTATAGTGACAACGTTGTAGATAGCCTAAGCGATTCCATATAGAATATGCTTTTAACTCAAGTCATAGGTCTATCAGTTTATCTTCACAACTAGGTTAAATACGTCACCACGTGCACCAGCGCGTTTACTCGCGCGACTGCGATAGTAAAAGAAACAATTTTACACATGATGGTTAATTAACGGAAATAACAGAATTTTTAGTGAGAATTATAAAACATGATGGTTATATCATCAACCTTTAACTTTTTTTTCTAGTTACAACACCCATAATATATTGTCAATAAAACTTGAATGACGTTCCGTTTTCGATAAACCAATGTCATTTGTAGCCGAAAACTTTGGGGATGTTTTAACACCTATTTTGTTTCCTAAAAATAGGAACTTTGAAAATAACACAGATTTTAATATAAAATTAGAAAGTAAGTGTTGGAGATTGATGGTGCACATTGTCAGCTTTGGGCAAAACTCTCAGGGTTTTACTTTTGGAGTACTCCCCAAAATGTCTCATACTAATGGAGTTGAATAACCCATATATATGCTTGCAACTTTTATTCATTCTCCAATGTTGAATATTATCCTCACAATACTCCCCTCAAACCAAAACCACCAGACCAAGATCACACGTCCACACATGTTACAGGTCACCAGGTCACAATAGGTCTTGATCGAGCTCACACAGAGACATTAGAGAACTTGCAAGCGCAATCCACCGAACCCCAAGCAACACATGTTTTAAGAGATATAATAGAAATTTGATTAAAAAAGTTAATAGAATGATATGCCTATTTTTATATATTTATTTTATAATAAAATTATGTGAATGTGAATGAGTTAGTAGAATCCAGGATTCACTGTAATTATACTGATAATTATAGAAGTGACAATTTTTTTAAGCGAAAGAAAATGAAAGTAAACAACAATTTTTTTTGACAAATTAACGTCCCGAAATTTATGAACCTTCGTTGTTAAGGTGAAAATGATTATGTCAAATGACAAAATATGTTAAACATACAGAAAGTCAAAGTCTAGAAGGAGGCTTATCTCATTATTTGTAAAGCAAGACTCAATTCACAATAATATAACTTAAGTCCTTTTCGTAATTTTCTACACAAGAACCTGCCTCTCACTTAATTACTCTCCACATTCCATTTCTTTATATATATATCTATAAGCAAACAATTAATCACTTAATTGTTCTTTTGATTAAAAATTATTTTTAAATATATAAAGTTTAAATTAAAAGTATTATTTTTGTGAATAAATGTTATTATTCTATTAAAAAGAAGCTAGTCTTATGAATAAAAGTTATTGTACTTATAAGTAAGAGTTATTTTTTTCGAATAAAAATTATTGTTCCCGTGAACAAAAGTTATTGTCATTGTTATGTAGTGGAAAAAGGTACTCTCGTGAAAAGTATTGTTCTTGTGATAAAAATAATTGTTTTAATATATGAAATTTACTGTTCTTTTGAATAAAAATTACTCCCTCCGTTTCTTCATAGTTGAGTCATTTTTCCATTTCGGGAAGTTTCTTCATAGTTGAGTCATTTCGATATATAATAATTATTTTCTCTTTCTTACTTTACTCTCTCTTACTTTTTTCTCTCTACTTTATTCACTTTCTACTTTATTCTCTCCACCTTTTTCTCTCTCTTACTTATTTTATCTATTTATTCAACACACTCAACATCCCTTTCTTAAACTCCGTACCGAAAAGTTTCACCTCAACTATGGTGAAACGGAGGGAGTATTTTATTGTAATGATTAAAAAGCTTTATTTTGATGCAAACGTCATTAATTAGTATAGTTAGGGTTCGGCGGTACACATCTAAATTTCATATTAGTATGATATTGTCCGCTTTAGACAAAGCCCTCATGGTTTTGTTCTTGGGGTACTCCCTTAAAGGCCTCATACTATTGGAATTGGGGTAACTGATATATGTACTTGCAACTCTTGTTCACTGATAAGTCATATTCTAAGCCTTGATAAGTCGTATTCTAAGCCTTGATTACTGGTCAGTATGATGAGCTTAATCGCATATTTTGTGCAAGAATATCGCTAAAGTGTGCAGGATAGGGTACAAGTCTGGAGGAAAAGATGCGGAAGTAATGCAGGTGAAATGAACACTGGAAGGGTGTAATATTGGTCAAGATGCATGCCGCATGGCTCGAGATGGAGAAGGGAGGATTGCTAGAAAAGACCAACTATTCAAAGGGGCAAAAGTGACATTTCACACCAAAAGGAAACCCTAAAATCAGGGCAAGCCACCCTATAAATGAAGGTCACATGAAGAAAGAAAAAAGCACTTGGAGAGATCCATTCCACTAAGAGCATCCACAACCGTGCTCTTGCCAGCGGCACGGTTGTGGCCCGGACCCACTTTTTCTGCCTGCTCTCTGACAAGAGCACAACACCCACAGCTGTGCTCTTCCGTAAGGACGAGCACAATTAATTTAAAATTCAATTAAACAAAAACATTTCCATAATACTAAAATTCATTAAAAAAACTAAATAATATTACAAATAACAAATAAAATAAAAACGACATAATTAAAATCCTAAAAATTAAAAATTACATAATTAAAATACTAAAAATTAAAAAAACCACTACTCGTTGCCGAATTTCGCCCACATGTGTTTGATTAGGTCTTCTTGTAGCTGAATGTGGGTTCGGGTATCGCGCATTGTGTGCCTTGTCTCGATCCTCTGGCCAACCGTCGTATACTCACCTCGGCGTGGGGAGACCTCGCTGTTGAGCTTCCGGCTTCATCCTCCTCGTAGAAGCTAGCCGCCCTCGGCCCTTCGTCGGCTATAATCATGTTGTGTAAGATAATACACGTGAACATGATGTCGGCTATATTATTCACGTACCACAGCCGAGCCGGGGCCTTCACAATGTTGAATCGGGCTTGAAGGACCCCGAAGGCTCTTTCGACGTCTTTCCACACGGACTCTTGACGCTGCGCAAAAAGAACCCGTCTCGGGTCGTGCGGGTTGCTGAGTGTCTTCACGAAAGTTGACCACCTTGGGTAGATACCATCGGCGAGATAGTAACCCATGTGGTATGTAGTTCCGTTGACGGTGAAGTCGATCGTCGGTGCTACACCATTCATCACATCATTGAAGAGGGGTGACGAATAGAGCACGTTCAAGTCGTTGTTGGATCCGGCAACGCTGAAATATGCTTGCCAAATCCATAGGCGGTAGTCGGCGACCGCCTCAAGGATAAGTGTTGGGCCGTCGCCTTTGTGACCGCTTAAGTGTTGCCCCCTCCAAGCAGTCGGGAAATTCTTCCACCTCCAATGCATGCAGTCAATGCTGCCAAGCATTCCGGGAAAGCCATGGACTGATTCGTGAAGACGAAGCAACCGTTGGCAATCATCGGTGGTGGGTACCCGAAGGAATTCATCCCCGAAAGCTGAACGAACGCCCTCGCAAAAATTCTTTAGACAAAGGATTCCAGTGGACTCACCGATATGCAAATACTCGTCGAAGATGTCGGCCATTTGCCTAGTAGCGAGTTGTCGGATGGCACACGTACACTTCTGCAACAGCGTGATACTTTGCCGGTCGGCTGCATCTGGACCTGTTTGGAAGAATTCAACACGTGCGGACAATGTGTTGACAATCCGCATAAACAAGCGCTTTGACATGCGAAAACGGCGCCTGAAGTAATCTGCCGAAAACCGCGGCTGGTCGGCAAAGTAGTCGGCAACGAGCCTTTCGTGGGCTCCCTCCCGGTCACGATGGATGTAGCGGCGAGTTGATCTAATTCGTTGAGGAGGAGGAGCGGGGGTATTCGCCGCGACATATGCTTCGTAAGCGGCACGATGTTGTTCGTAGTATTCTTGTTCTTCGCGCTCCGCTTCCGCCATAAGATTGGTGAAATCCATTTGAGGTTTTGAGTGAGGGATGAATGTGTTGATAGTTTGTATGAGAATTATGAATGAGAGATGAATGAGAGATGATTTTATGTGATAAATGGATGATGAATGTGTGTATTTATGGATGATTTTGGGGAAAAAAATTCAAAAAAATTCAAAAAAATTCAGAAAACAGGGCAAAAAAACGGCCATATTTTTGGGATTTGGAAAATATTTTTTATCATTATTTAAAATTAAATAACGAATTTTAAATAAAAAAAATATATATTCAAAAGCAACGGCTATGCCGTTGTCAATCGCGTGCCGCCACGTCGCCTGCTCGCTGGCACGGCGCTGCTCGATGCATCGAGCAGCGCCGTGCCAGCGGCGCGAGCGCAGCGGCGGCGTGCCTCGTCCTTGCCTTTGGCACGGACGGACGCGGGGCCGGCGTCCACCGTTGTGCATGCTCTAAGGGTATCGAAACGGGGTACGCGCGGGTATCCGCACCCAATTTCGGCCCCAAAGGCAGTCCCGATACCCGTCCCGCACTGTATTACCCGATACCCGAGTCGGGTATCCCGCACCCGACGCCGTGGGTACCCAACCCGACCATTTTTTTCATTTTTTTAAAAATCTTATTATTGTTGTATTTGTATATATTACTCCTTATTATACTGCCATAATATGCTCAAGATGATTCGAAACTAATTGCTGCCATAATATGCTCAATTATTAATCATCAATCGTAAGTATCCTTGATTTAGATGAATTCATCTTAAAACAAATAAAAAATCCAAAGTCCAAACATGATTAATGAATTTTCAATCATATATATACACACAATATATGTATATCCAAACTAAACCTTGAATAAAATATACAATATATGTATATGTTAGTATGTTATAAAAATGAAGATTCTGAAAATTATATTAGTACGTTAATGTATGTGTGTATGTGTTACTCTACTTAACAGATTATAAAAGTTTAACAAACTTGACTCTGATAAAAAAGGAAAAAGAAAAAAAAATAATATTGTGAGCGCATATTTAAAATTTTATGATGACATACAAAATGTTAATATAATTGTAAACAATCGGGTAATTGTCGGGACCCGCAAATCCCAAAATATGAATACCCGATCCCGACCCATTTCCCGTTTCCATTGGGTAGCGGGTATCTGATACCCGCCGGGCATCGGGTCGGGTAGGAAATTATCCGATACCCGCTACCCGTTTCGACACCCCTGCATTCGACACATGGAGGCTAGCTCCACCACTTCTCGTTCCTCGGCCTTAGTCAGAATCACCTGAAACTCCGTCATTTGCCGAAGTTAGAAGAACTTGTTGTTACATCGCCCGAGGGGCAAAACAATCGTTATTTCTTTATGTTTTGAATTTGGTTGCGAATCTCGTGTTATTTTGAAGATCTTTTGCCTTACGGACTTGATTACTTTGTTTTAACTCTGCTACTTTTGGGATCTAGTCGTAATGAAGTTGATTTCGTTTTTCTTTTCATGTTTCGATCATCGTTGATTTCTTTTCTACCTAGTTAGCTAGATCTAGTAGTTTTACGCTGATTTCTATTGTTGGATGCTTAAATCTGTTTAGCATAGCTAGATCTAGTATTTCCTCAAGTTTTCACGAGTTTTAATCGGTCAAATGTCTCTCGAAAATGCATGGAAATCGTCTCTATTTGTTTCTACCATCTTGCATGTTAGCCAGTTAGCGTAGATTTTTCATCGCACTCTTAATCGTTAAATTTAGAATTTAATTTTGAGTTTGAATCTGTTGCAAGAATCGTTTAAGTCGTTAATGGAGTTCGTGAATTTCTGTGTTTGTGCATTTTTTGGTGAGGAAGACAATGTCTCTATCTAAATTTTTGGGACCACTTTATGCTTTTAGCCACCTTTTAACTTTTGTCCTTTCACTTTTTCAGTTCTTTCTAGCAGATCTGGCAGTTAGTAGCCTAGTACCCACCAATATTCTCTGTTACCTTGTCTAGCCATTTATAAGAATCTTTTACTTTTCACATGCACCATGATCGTCCAGTTCACGCATTTCCGTACATAGCCACATGTCGATATGTTAGTAGTTTATCAGTTAGGATAGTATATGTCCCATTTACGTCTCGTATTTAGGTAAACTCAACCCAAAGCGTGGTAGCAAACCAACCTTCCGAAATGTCATATCAATCATACTTCCACACATCCATCTCTGTGGGATTCGTCCCTTTACTCCACTACTAGCCAGTAGAAGTGGGTTGAGGTCTTGATAACAGGTTTCTTTTATGGTCTTCGTACCAACGACACGACTAGGTCTAGGTACCTTCCTGGCCAGTTGATTTACACGATCCTGCACTACAAAACATAAAATCTACTCTTTCATTCACTCTCTAAGGTGGGATTGATACATGCATATCTATATGAAGATCCCCATATCTTTATTAATTAGTTAATTAGTGATTTGTCATATTTTTTCCATATATGTTTAGGATATTTTCTTGTTCCTTAAGTTAGGGTATTTAACATTATAAATAGGTGTCATTCTGTTTTATTTTAGTACTTTGTTTAAGCTTGAGTTGTCGATGGGATTCTGCCTCCCGGGATTTCTCTTTTATCTCTTTTATCGTCTCCGGCATCCTGATAAGGGAATTACCCTTATCAGGGATATAGTTTGCTCCCCACAATCTACGTACTGAGCTAACTATATTTCGTTACATGTGTCATATTCTGGGCTTATTGATTCTTGTTTCTGATTGAGGACGAAGAATCTAAGTGTTTCCAGTAAAAGATTTTGCATAAAGAAATAAATGTCCATTTACAAAAAGTATGGCAGACGAGGAATTTAAGATGAGTTCTAACCTCTATGGTAGAGTTTTGTATTACAAATAACAAACGATGTTAAAGGCGACGAGGAATTTAAGAGCAGTTACAACGAATCATATTTCAGAATTCGGTGGGATTCATTGTGTTAAAAAAACGAGTTGTAGCGAGATTGAAACAATTTATATTTTAATACAATTGTAATATATTTACAATTTTATTTTTATTGGAGTAAATGTTCAGAATTGTTTTTCTATATTTCTGCAATATTACTTTTTTAGAATTTTGATATCAAATAAATTTGTTGATAAATGCAGTTATAAATATTAAAACAATATTTGAAATAAATTTTCAAAAATATACTGTTTAATATCACCGAGCACATACTTGGTAATTCACAATCGAAAAAAAATGAAATATACAAATTGTTGAACAAAGACCGATTATAATTAAAGAGTAAATATTTTTACGGGGAAATTTCCTACCGAGTAAAACCTAGTATTTGGTAAAATTGTTTTACTACTATTTTCCTAGACCGAGTACACGTTTGCTTGGTGTATGTCTTTGGTTAAAAATGTCTTCAGAATATACTACTCGGTAATTATGAGACCCATATATAGTTAGTACTTTAGCTCGGTATGTTTATTTACGATATAATGTTTCCAAGTGAATGTTTCCAAGTTAAGTTTAACTATTTAAATCATCTTCTTGTATTATGAGGAATATTATCGACAAAAATACCGAGGAACCTACATATTCATTATTTTTTTATTATAAATAATTCCCTAGAATATCGAGCAATTTGGTTGTTGGAAAGACGGTCGAGTTGGTCGTTGGCGAGGACCTGTGTATTTGTCGAGTATGGCCTTTAACTCGTTAATTAATTTTCCTGCCTTTCACTCGGCAAATGCTCATAGAATTGCCTTCCACATTACCGACCATAGTTGCACAATAATCTTTCGTTACCGATTATTTCCATTGTTTGTTTAGCTAACGAATGATCGGTGAATCCCGCTTTTTTATTTAAACTTCTACAAAAATATAAAAATAATTGAATTAAACAGAAATGTTTATACTACTATGTTAGTTATGTTAAATAAGAATTCCATGGTTTTTATACTACTATGTTAGATATGTTAAATAACAATTCCATGGTTTTTATAGAAGGTACAAAATCTATTAAAATAAAAAATTAGTATACGATTTTTTTAGTCGCCAATTTAACAATTTGTTTGATGATAATTGCAATTCATTGTTTTGAAAACGTTTTTAATAATATATGCGTATATTTTGTACAATTCATCCTCAAGTCAAATTGAACACGTCACCACCAACACAATAACGTCAAACGAATATATTGACAAGTGTATGTAAAAGTAACTTCACATTAACTATGGCTGATAGTAAAACTTATGTGGGGTGCCCCTAATCAGTTAGAGAAATCAATGTAAATTCATCATCTAGTTAAATTGAACACGCCACCACCAACACTATAACGTCAAACGAATATATTGACAAGTGTCCGTTAAAGTAACTTCACATTAACTATGGATGATAGTAAAACTTATGTGGGGTGCCCCTAGTTAGTTAGACAAATCAATGTAAATTCATCCTCTAGTTAAATTGAACACGCCACCACCAACACTATAACGTCAAATGAATATATTGACAAGTGTCCGTGAAAGTAACTTCACATTAACTATGGCTGATAGTAAAACTTATGTGGGGTGCCCCTAGTCAGTTAGACAAATCAATGTAAATTCATCCTCTAGTTAAATTGAACACGCCACCACCAACACTATAACGTCAAACGAATATATTGACAAGTGTATGTGAAAGTAACTTCACATTAACTATATCTGATAGTAAAACTTATGTGGATGCCCCTAGTCAGTTAGACAAATCAATGTAAATTCATCATCTAGTTAAATTGAACACACCACCACCAACAATTTATCCTCAAGTTAAATTGAAACGTCAAACTAATATATTGACAAGTGTCTGTGAAATTAACTTCACATTAACTATGGCTAATAGTAAAACTTATGTGGGGTGCCCCTAGTCAGTTAGACAAATCAATGTAAATTTATCCTCTAGTTAAATTAAACACGCCACCACCAACACCTTAACGTCAAACGAATATATTGACAAGTGTATGTGAAAGTAACTTCACGTTAACTATGGCTGATAGTAAAACTTATGTGGGTGCCACTAGTCAGTTAGACAAATTAATGTAAATTCATCCTCTAGTTAAATTGAACACGCCACCACCAACACTATAACATCAAATAAATATATTTACAACTGTATGTGAAAGTAACTTCACGTTAACTATGGCTGATAGTAAAACTTATGTGGGTGCCACTAGTCAGTTAGACAAATTAATATAAATTCATCCTCTAGTTAAATTGAACACGCCACCACCAACACTATAACGTCAAACGAATATATTGACAAGTGTCTGTGAAAGTAACTTCACATTAACTATGGTTGATAGTAAAACTTATGTGGGGTGCCCCTAGTCAGTTAGACAATCAATGTATATTCATCCTCAAGTTAAATTGAACACGCCACCACCAACACTATAACGTCAAACGAATATATTGACGAGTGTCTGTGAAAGTAACTTCACATTAACTATAGCTGATAGTAAAACTTATGTGGGGTGCCCCTAGTTAGTTAGACAAATCAATGTAAATTCATCCTCTAGTTAAATTGAACACGCCACCACCAACACTATAACATCAAACGAATATATTGACAAGTGTCCGTGAAAGTAACTTCACATTAACTATGGCTGATAGTAAAACTTATGTGGGGTGCCCCTAGTCAGTTAGACAAATCAATGTAAATTCATCCTCTAGTTAAATTGAACACGCCACCACCAACACTATAACGTCAAACGAATATATTGACAAGTGTATGTGAAAGTAACTTCACATTAACTATATCTGATAGTAAAACTTATGTGGGGTGCCCCTAGTTAGTTAGACAAATTAGTGTAAATTCATCCTCTAGTTAAATTGAACACCCCACCACCCACAATTTATCCTCTAGTTAAATTGAACACGCCACCACCAACACTATAACGTCAAACGAATATATTGACAAGTGTCTGTGAAATTAACTTCACATTAACTATGGCTGATAGTAAAACTTATGTGGGGTGCCCCTAGTCAATTAGACAAATCAATGTAAATTTATCCTCTAGTTAAATTGAACACGCCACCACCAACACTATAACGTCAAACGAATATATTGACAAGTGTATGTGAAAGTAACTTCACGTTAACTATGGCTGATAGTAAAACTTATGTGGGTGCCACTAGTTAGTTAGACAAATCAATGTAAATTCATCCTCTAGTTAAATTGAACACTCCACTATCAACACTATAACGTCAAACGAATATATTGACAAGTGTCTGTGAAAGTAACTTCACATTAACTATGGCTAATAGTAAAACTTATGTGGGATGCCCCTAGTCAGTTAGACAAATCAATGTAAATTCATCCTCTAGTTAAATTGAACACGCCACCACCAACACTATAACGTCAAACGAATATATTGACAAGTGTGTGAAAATAACTTCACATTAACTATGGTTGATAGTAAAATTGATGTGGGTTGCTCCTTGTCAGTTAGACAAATCAATGTAATAATCCTTAAATAGTTTTTATAAATTACACACTTGGATTTGTTAATCCACCGACTTCATGCTCAAATTGACTCAATCCAAATCAACCTAATAAAGAGCCATTATAAATCCCAATCAGACCAATGAAAACTGCAATTTACTATATCAACGAAATTCTATTATTCAAAAACACCGCTCTCTCCCCGCCAAATAAAAAACAAGACCGCTTATAAGATTTTTAAAAGTTACTAAAACATTGTAGTTGTAGTATTGATTATGGAGTATTATTGTGTACTTGCAACATCCTAAATATTTTTTGACAAAATATGTGCTATGTTTAGGCAATGCCCTCTGATGGAGTACGTACTAAACAAGCCCAACAGCAGTAAAGCCCATCAGCCTAAAGCCCAAGAAAGAGTATCAGTCCGGCATGACTAAAGAGTTCAGTTCGGCACAACCAAAGAGTTCGGCCCCAGCCTACAGCTCGGTAAAAGCCAACCAATCAAACTCTGCTCTCTGGTCGGCATCAAGCTCTACTCTCAGATCGGCAAAAGCTGCTCGGCAATAATTCAGCAGTTCGGTCTCAGTATTCGACCGAACTAGGAGATAGTGGACTCATGCAGGATTTCCACCTCCACTACACCCACGATCTATTTAGTGGTGTCAAGCAGTCATTAACTCATGCAGGATAGTGGACCCATGCAAGATCGCCACGATCTCCACGACATCCACTACCTAGTAAATGGCTGCATGCCACGATCTAGGTCAATGTATAAATAGAACCTAGATCAGATAGATAGGGAGAGGTTCTAAGACTCTCTCGCTTTCTAGAGATAAAATACAAAATAGCAAGTCTGTATTGTAAGCTGTAAGAAAACAGATCAAGCAATACAACTCTGCCCTCATTTCTTCCCGTGGACGTAGATTTACCTCAGTAAATCGAACCACGTAAATTCTCTGTGTCGTGATCTGCATCTTCCTGCATTCATCACCGTCAAAAGTTCGCCGATTCATCACTGGCGCCGTCTGTGGGAAGCAGAGAACCAAATTTGTGATAAAGCGAATTTTTGACCCTTTTTCACCCCAAAAAAATGCATACCAGATCACATAACACCCATAATACCGTTCGTGATAACCGTGAGGAAGCTAGTCCAGCTCGCAGGTCTGAAAAACGGCCTCGGGAGACATCTACCTCCGGTTCTCACGAAGAAGGAACAAGCCCCTCCAGGAGTCATCGCACCGAGTCTTCCCAGCAGCCCGATTTAAATGAAGCTGTCAAGCTGTTCTTGGCCGAGAAGCAGGAGGAGTTCTTAACCTTCCTGCAGAAGAGCCAACAGCCGGAGAAGACAACGGCGGATTCTCCCTCCTCATCCAGACATGAAAGTCACTACCGCAGTAGTGACGTGTCTTCCAGGAGAAAGAATCCTCAATCCCGACATGTTCCTGTTCCTCCTCGGTACCGGAACCACAGGAGAACTCCATCTCCTCCGTACCGAAGAGATATCGGGTTCGCCATGTACGGAGCATTAAAGACTCCGTTCTCGGACGATATCACCCGAACTCCTTTGCCGCGGAACTACCGAACTCCGTCGATAACTTATGACGGACTCGTGGATCCTCATGATTTCTTGGGACGCTATCAATATAACATGGCGAACCAGGGTCTCAACGAGGTCCACATGTGCAAGCTGTTCCCCGAGCTGCTCATCGGGAACGCCAGAAGGTGGTTCGACAGCCTTCCTCAAGGCAGCATTAGATCCTACCAAGATCTAATGGATGCTTTCCACAGGAGGTTCTTTCAGAAAGCGGAAGTCCGAATCACTTCGGCTCAGCTGCTTTCCATTCGTCAAGGTCGCGACGAAAGAATCAGCGACTTTATGACAAGATTCCACAAGGAATGCCTGCAAGTAGACGATCTCAACGATCTGCTTGTCATCTCGGCATTCCAAAATGGAATCCTGCCCGGAGCTCTCTACAGAAAGCTCGTGGAGTGCGGTCCGCAAACAGCTCAAGAAATGTGGGACATTGCGGACCAGTTTTCCCGTGCGGATGAGGCAGACCGTCGAAAACGGTCTTTAGACAGCTCATCCCGAGGAGACGAAAAGAAGCCCGATCATAGCGATCAGAGGCTTCCTCGCCGAACTCCTTTTGAAAGAATTCAAAGGGCACCGGTACAAGGCAGATTGGGACCACGTCTCAATCCTGAGAAGCCGCCCGCTCAGTTCGTACCCTTAAACAAGTCAAGAGCGGAAATTTTCGAACTACATTCCGATATGTTCGAAAAACCAAGGCGGATGACGAAATCGGCCGCGCGGCGACCTCAGGATCAATATTGCTCCTTCCATCAAGCCCACGGACACGATACCGAGGAGTGCCGAGATTTGGCTGCAGGTATTGATGTTCTTGTGAAAACAGGAACGTTAAAAAAATACCAAAGCAAGCAGCCGAAAAAGAACAAAAGGCAAAAAGGTGCGAACTGCAATCCTCAGGATCCGAAAAGGCATGAGGATCCCGAAGACGACGACGAGCCGCAATATGATGGAGTAATCCAGACTATTGATGCTCTCCCTGCCGGGAAGACTAAGTCGTCCCTAAAAGCAGAACGCAGAGGTTCCAATCAAGAGGAGCCAACACATAAAAGGCTGAAGAAAGACGAAGTGATTACATTTTCAGATGCCGATCCTGTCCCAGCCATCTCTCCTCACCAAGACGCTATTGTCATTCAAGCCGGAGTGGCAAACAAACTGGTCCACAGAGTATTTGTGGATACAGGAGCGTCAGTCAGCATTCTTTTTAAAGAATGTTTCGATAAAATGGAAGTGGATCCAGCTCGGCTCAGTCCGGCTCCACTTCCTCTGAAAAGTTTCGCCCAGGAGGACACCCGCCCTGAAGGTATTATCAGCCTTCCGATCACGGTGGGAAAAGCGCCTACAAGCTCCAATACGATGATCGAGTTCTTTGTGGTGAAAGCTCGGTCCCCGTACAACATCATCCTGGGGAGAGACTGGCTCAACACAGTTCGGGCCGTTTGCTCTACTTATCACCTCACCATCAAGATCCCCACTAAAGGTGGGATAGCGGTCATCCGAGGTGATCAAAAGAGAGCAAAAGAATGTCTGCAGGTTGCGCTTAAAAGTGCCGAGCAATCAGTTCGGCACCATCAAGCATAGCAATCACAGCAACCGGAGTCAGAGGCAAGCAAGATGACCGAAGTCACTTCAGAGCCGAACTCAATGACCGTTCAGTTATACGAAGATGATCCATCCAGAGCGGTCAAGATCGGCTTCGCAGGAACGCCTCTACTCCGGGAAAAGACCATTCAGCTCCTCAAGGAGTACAAAGATGTCTTTGCATGGTCTCCATTGGACATGACCGGAGTGCCCTCTGAGGTAATCACTCATCGGTTAAATATTGATCCATCAGTCCGGCCTATAAAACAGAAGCAAAGATTCTTTGCGGCAGAACGAAGTCAAGTCATCCATGACGAAGTCCGTCAATTATTGAAGGCGGATGTGTTATTCGAAGTGAAGTATCCTTCGTGGGTGGCCAATCCTGTCATGATCAAGAAAAAGGAAGGAGGATGGCGGATGTGCATAGATTTCACCGATCTAAATAAGCACTGTCCCAAAGATTGCTATCCCCTTCCGAATATAGATAAAAAAGTAGAAGCTTTGATCGGCTTCGAAATTTTCTGTTTTCTTGATTTATACAAAGGATATCACCAAGTGTTGATGGATGAGAGTGACGCTCCGAAAACAGCTTTCATTACCGATTTCGGCATTTTCGCTTATAAAAAGATGCCATTCGGTTTAAAGAATGCCGGAGCCACTTATCAAAGGATGGTAGACAAGCTTTTTCGGCACCTGATTGGAAAGGAGGTCGAAGTGTATGTTGATGATATAGTCGTCAAAAGCAAAAGCACTTCGGAGTACGAGCACAACCTTAAGTCCACTCTCAACGTGCTCAAGAAAGCCAACCTCAAACTTAATCCCCAAAAGTGTACCTTTTTGGTAGATTCGGGAAAGTTTCTGGGTTGTTGGGTTTCAAAGGACGGACTCAAGGCAAACCCCTCAAAAGTTCAAGTCGTTCAGAACATGGCAATGCCGAAGTCCATACATGACGTGCAAAGGCTAACCGGATGTCTAGCCGCACTGAATCGATTCCTTTCCCAAGCAGCCGAAAAGCAACTGCCGTTCTTCAAGGTGTTGAAAAAGGCACCAAAGTTCGAGTGGGGAGCCGAGCAGAAAAAGGCCTTTGACGAGCTCAAAAGTTATCTAGCCGAGCTTCCTATTCTCTCTGCTCCAACCGAAGCCGAAGTAATATTCTTATACTTAGCGGCATCAGATCAAACCATTAGCGCGGTGCTTGTACGAGAAGAAGGCCTAAAGCAGTTTCCCATCTACTTTACAAGCCGAGCATTAAGAGGTCCAGAAACAAGGTATCAACCTCTGGAGAAAATTGCTCTGGCGTTAGTAAATGCAGCAAGGAGACTGCGGCCATACTTCTATGCTCACAAGGTATGCGTCTTAACCGATCTGCCTCTTCGGCAAGTTTTGACCAAGCCAGAAGCATCAGGCAGAATCGCCAAATGGGCCATAGAGCTGGGAGAACACTCAATCGAGTACCTACCTCGGAAAGCCATCAAGGGACAAGCCTTGGCAGATTTTCTTGCAGAGGCCAAGTTCGATCAAGCAATCCCTGTCATTGCCGAACAGAATAATTCTACCAATGCCGAACTAGCACAGCCCTTGGAATCCGAAGTAGAGCCGCCAGACTGCTGGAGCGGATTCGTAGATGGAGCTTCAAACAAGATGGGAAGTGGAGCTGGTATTTTACTCGTCGCTCCCGACGGACACGAGGTAACCTACTCACTTCGGTTCCTATTCCCCACTACTAATAATGAAGCCGAGTACGAAGCCCTCCTGGCCGGACTCCAGTTAGCGCAAAGTCTGCTCGTCAAATCTCTCAAAGTCCATTGTGATTCACAAGTCATAGTAAATCACATGTTGGGTACAAGTGAAGCTCGTGACGAGAGAATGAAGAAGTATTTGGACAAAGCGCAAAGCATCAGCCGAAGTTTCTCCTATTTTCGGATAATCCGCATTCCCAGAGCGGAAAATAGCCGAGCAGATACCTTAAGTAAGTTGGCCTCAGATCCGAGCTCAAAGGCGGAAGAATTAATGCATCGAAGCATTGATGAAGCCGAGGTACTTTCAGTGTCCAGCTCGCCGAACTGGATGACGCCAATCTTGCAGTATCTGGATCAAGGACAATTGCCCGAGGATAAGAGAGAAGCTCGGAAGATCACGTGCCGAACACTTCGGTACGAACTTCATAAAGGAGTCCTCTTTAGAAAGTCTTACCTCCAGCCGTTATTGCGGTGCGTAGGACCAGAAGAGACGGACTACATCCTCAGAGAAGTTCATGAAGGATCGTGCGGCAGCCACATTGGAGCTAGAGCTTTAGCTAAAAAAGTTCTAAGATGGGGATATTATTGGCCAACCTTAGTACAAGAAGCAGTGCAGCTCGTCAAGACATGCCCGAAGTGCCAAATCCATGCAAATATCCCAAGGATGCCGCAGACCGATCTATTCACTATGCAAAGCCCTTGGCCTTTCATGCAATGGGGCATAGACATAGTGGGACCACTTCCTCAAGCTCCTCGGCAAATGAAATTCCTAATCGTTGCCGTGGACTACTTTACGAAGTGGGTGGAAGCTGAACCATTAGCTACGATAACGAGCTCGAAGGCATTGGATTTCGTCTGGAAGAACATAGTGTGCCGATTTGGCATACCCCACATCCTCATCTCGGATAACGGGACTCAGTTCACCGACAAGACGTTCAAGAATTGGTGCCAAGAGCTGAATATTCAACAGCGGTTCACTTCAGTCTCTCATCCACAAGCAAACGGACAAACGGAGGTAACAAATCGTATCCTGGTGAAAGGGTTAAAAGCTCGGTTAGAACAAGCCAAAGGACAATGGGTAGAAAATCTCCCTCAAGTCCTATGGTCCTACCGAACTACACCCACAACCTCCAACGGTGAAACTCCGTACAGTCTGGTGTACGGCACTGAAGCCGTAATTCCGGTGGAGATCGGCGTACCCAGTCCCCGAACTCTAAATTTCTCCTCAGAAATGAATGACGACGGACTGAGAGCCGAGCTAGATCTTGCCGAAGAAAGAAGAGAATTGGCATGCATAAAAGCAGTCAAGTACAAGGAGCAAGTAGCCCGGTATTACAACCAAAGGGTGAAGAAGCTGCTATTTCAAGTGGGAGATCTCGTCTTGAGAAACAACGAAGTAAGCCGAGCAGAAAAGCTGGGCAAGCTCGAACCCACATGGGAAGGTCCGTATCGGGTGTCAGAAGTCCTCGGCAAAGGGTCTTACAAATTGGCTCACATGTCAGGAGAACAGGTACCCCGAACATGGCACATTTCCAACCTCAAAAAGTTCCATTTGTAAGAGACAGTCCGGTCAGTCAGTCTTGAGTCCTGTTCAGTCAATGTGCTTTATTTGGTTTACTTGGTCTTTATTTGTCTCTGTGCGTTTTTGTGTGTTTTGTCTGTCTCTGTGCGTGTCGTCTCTTACAAATGTTACTGAAGTATCTTGTTCTTCGAAGGCTGATCCCCTTCTTAGAACATATACAAGCCAACAATTGCGAGTCAAAGCTTCTACAGAAGATACAAGACCACAATTCAGCTTAAACAAGCAGTTCGTCTGAAACGAGCTGCAACAAGCCAACGATTGTAAGTCAAAGCTTCTACAGAAGATACAAGACCACAATTCAGCTTAAACAAGCAGTTCGTCTGAAACGAGCTGCAATAAGTCAACGATTGTGAAGTCCAAGCTTCTAAAGAAGATACAAGACCACAATTCGGCTTAAAAATCAAGCACTTCGTCTGAAACGAACTGCAACGAAAGTCCGATTCTCGCGATAAAACTTGCCTGAATTAGGACAAGGGAAAGTCCGATCCACGCGATAAAACTCGCCGAATTAGGACAAGGGAAAGTCCGATCCCCAAATTAGGACAACGGAAAGTCCGATCCGAGCGATAAAACTCGCCAAATTAGGACACAAGCTTAGTCCGGTCAAAGATGTTTATTTCATCAGACCAAAAGACGAGTCCGGGCAAAGATGTTTATTTCATCAGACCAAAGACGAGTCCGGTCAAAGAAGAGTTCACTTCATAAGACCAAGGACAAACATCGACTTACCCCGTACCTTTATCCAGAATGCCGAAGTAATTCACTTCGCTTTCCGGGGGGGGGTAGTGATGGAGTACGTACTAAACAAGCCCAACAGCAGTAAAGCCCATCAGTCTAAAGCCCAAGAAAGAGTATCAGTCCGGCATGACTAAAGAGTTCAGTTCGGCACAACCAAAGAGTTCGGCCCCAGCCTACAGCTCGGTAAAAGCCAACCAATCAAACTCTGCTCTCAGGTCGGCATCAAGCTCTACTCTCAGATCGGCAAAAGCTGCTCGGCAATAATTCAGCAGTTCGGTCTCAGTATTCGACCGAACTAGGAGATAGTGGACTCATGCAGGATTTCCACCTCCACTACACCCACGATCTATTTAGTGGTGTCAAGCAGTCATTAACTCATGCAGGATAGTGGACCCATGCAAGATCGCCACGATCTCCACGACATCCACTACCTAGTAAATGGCTGCATGCCACGATCTAGGTCAATGTATAAATAGAACCTAGATCAGATAGATAGGGAGAGGTTCTAAGACTCTCTCGCTTTCTAGAGATAAAATACAAAATAGCAAGTCTGTATTGTAAGCTGTAAGAAAACAGATCAAGCAATACAACTCTGCCCTCATTTCTTCCCGTGGACGTAGATTTACCTCAGTAAATCGAACCACGTAAATTCTCTGTGTCGTGATCTGCATCTTCCTGCATTCATCACCGTCAAAAGTTCGCCGATTCATCACCCTCAAATAATACTCATGCATGTGAAAATTATGCCAATAATAATAATTATTATCATTATCATTATTATTTTCAGTATCGGCTTATTTGATTTTCTGCTTCAGTTATTATTTAAAGTGGGACGAAGGGAGTTCTAGTTTTATAATGAAATGTGAGCGGAATTGGTTGGTAGAATGTGGGGTATATTTACTATTTATGAAAAAAGTGAAATGAGACTCTTATTGTGGGACGGATCGAAATGGCAAAATGTGACTTTTATCGTGAGCGGAGATAATAGTAGTAAAATAAAAGAAAAAGATAATTAAACTTATTTATTGAGGACGGATGAAGTATAAACAATTTTTATAGAGTGAATGAAAAAAGAAATTGAGCTTATCTTTGTGTAATGCAAGGAGTGTATGACTTTAGCCAAAGCGCAAAATTTACGAAACCTAAATGAAAAAGTTGAAGAAAAAAAAGTCAAAGTGATTAGAAATGATCAGTAGTTGAATGATTAAATTTTGAGCATAAACGATTCCATATAGAATATGCTTTAACTACGTTAAACACGTCACCACCAGCGCATTTACTGCCATAGTAGGTGATACATTTTTACACATTTATTTTTCAGGTTTATCGGAAATAACAGAATATTTTTTTTCAAAGGAAATAACAGAATTTTTAGTGAGACTTTTAAAAAATTATGGTCATATCATCAATCATTTTTTTTTTCTAGTTACAACACCCATAATATATTGTCAACAAAATTGAATGATGATTACCATAAAACAATGTCATTTGTCGCCGAAAACATCAGTATATTTTAATACTACCTCTGTTTTATAAAAGTAAGTTTTATAAAAGTAAGACTTTAGAAATAACATGCATTTTAATATAAAATTAGTAAATTAAAAGATCGTAAAATAAAAATGAATAAAATAAGACAGGGGATAATAAAATATAGTGAAACTAGTATTAGTGGATTGTGGGGACTATTTTCTAAAATGAAGAGTTTTTATTTTTAGGAAACGAAATAAAATATAAAGAATTTCTATTTCTATGAAACAGATGTAGTAGTAAAAATAAAAATGAACATAATTTTTTGTCACAATGTCACTAATAATATATAGTTTTTTTTGTTTTTTTTTGTTTATAAATAAATAAATTTTATATTTTGACTAATATACCTAATGCTATTTTAGATAGATACGAATCAAATTATGAAATTCATTAAATATTACTATTATCTAAAAATATATTTTCACGGTCTAAAGGTAGATGTTCTACTATTAGCTTTTTTTAGTTTGGTACTTCCTCTCTTCCTAAAAATTTTTAATAATTATTTTCATTTTGTGTCCATTCCAAAGTTTTGTCTATCTTTCATTTTTACTATTTTTGGTAGCGGATCTCACATTCCACTAACTCATTCTCAGTCACATTTTATTATAAAACTAATACTCCCTTCGTCTAAAAAATAAGGATATTTGGGACGGCACGAGAAGTAATATATAATTGATAAAGTAAGAGAAATGATGAAAAAGATAGATAAAATAATATTAGTAGATAATGGAACCACATTATTATTAGTGTTTAATAGTGGACGGGGTTACTGTAGCAAATAACAAGCAAGAGTATCGTATCCACAAAGATAATATGCATCAATGTACTAACTTGATGAATCAAAAGGGTTTTGGATTTCTAACTTTGCAAAAAGTAAAAGCATAAGCAGTAATTAAAATAACCAAAAGCAAACAAGACAATTTGAAACAAATAAAAGCAAATAAACGATGAAACCAAGAATATGAGAAATAGAATCCTACGGGGTCTATAACAATTATCTTATATTCAATCAAAATCCAAATTAAGGTGATAAGGTTCGTTTCATGCACATATTTTAGATATAAATTTTGTGTTTTCTACGGTACTAACGCGCATTTATAAGTTAAGGGGTGCGAAAAATCTGCCAGATCTAGGAAGGAAGAGCAATTACTAGGGCAGATGAAATAGAAGAAAAAAGTGAAGAAAAAGAGCGAAATCCTCAAGGGCACAATTGCCAAATCACGAAGTTTGTTGCCCTAGGGATTTGAGCCACGCCTATAAATACAAGGAAGCTCGCAAAAAGAAAAGGGCTCTTAGTTAGAAAATTTCCTTAGGTATTCCGGCTCGCTCTCTGAATTCACACACTTAGCTCACGCACTTGGTTCCATGGGAGATCTGGGGTAGTATAATGGGGTGTTTTGTTCAGTTTGAAAGGTGTAACACCGCTCCGATAAGGAGCGAAGAAACAAAGTTACTTTTCGCACGTACTCTCTTTCGCCGATTTCCTTGTCGGAAATTCAACGACTGTTTTGTGACTTGATTTGCAGTTTATGGTTAATCTAGTTTCATTTTCAGTTTTGTTTTGGATCTGATGCTTATTGTTCTGTTTACTGAGTTGGATGCTTTTCGCGATTGAATTGTTGATCGGAGTTGATCTATTGAATTGAGGTTGAATTGGAGTTGAAATGGTGTTGAAGGTTGTGGATCTGGTTTAGTTGGTGATGAATCTGATAGATCTAGCTTAGATTTCCTTTAGTTGTTTACATCTGAGTACGTGAGTTTGGATCTGCATTGAAATCTCTGTTATCGCTAATTTACTTGGTCCAACAGATTAGATCTGATGGTTTTTTAGTTTAATCTTAGCGTTCGTTGTTTGATTTGAAGTATGCTCTCTTTTTTTTATGTTCTGTTTTGTTCATTTCATGTCCGCTTGCTGAAGAAGATTAAGTCGATCGGTAGTTATAGTCAAGTTTGCTTTAGTTTGTTAATTGCAGCCTTCTGTCAGTAGCCAGTTAGGGTAATCTGTTTTGTCGTTTACTTTTACATGCTTTGTGTCTAGCTATTTTAGGAAACTCTTTTGCTTGACCCAGGAAGTTTGGTGAATATTCTCAAGTTGAATTTGGTTCGAATCATGCATGCATTTATATTTTACGTGATTTCGATTCTCCAGATCTGGTAGTTAGAATAGAGAAGATTTAATTTCCCAGGCCTAGTAGTTAAAACTCAACCCTCATGTTGCGTGGCAGCAGCCGAACCATCCAAAAGTTCTCTCAATGCATTCTAACCCTTCCATCCTCGTGGATTCGATCCCGACTTCCCTATACTAGCCAATAGTGTAGGGGTGAGGTTTTGAAGCGGGGGTTGCTGTGACAACGACTGCATTCTGAAAGTTCATGATCTCCTAGACCCTGTGCTCTAGCGAATCCTCTGGATCTAAGAATTCACCATTAAAAGAATCACACAGTCTCGTCCGTACGCTTCATAAGGCTCATTTCATGCATTTGTTTTGGGGTAAAATTCTGTGTTTTCGGGAAACTAATGTGTAATTTTGAGTCAGGTGTGTAGAAAATCTACCACGTCCAGAAGATTATATGGAATCACCAGGCAGACGCAAGATCAAGGAGGATTGGAGTGAATTATAACATGCTGTCAAACTGACCTAGGAGAATTAAGAAGGAAGCAGCAAGAGCGAAAAGGAGACAAAAGAGCATATGTTAAGGATCTTTTTGCAAGGGCACAACCGACATTTCAAAGATGGATTTCCCTAGGGATTAGAGCCTCAAGACTCCCTATATAAAGGGATGGAAATTGAAGAATGAGGTAGCTCTCTTTTAGCTCAAGTCTCCGAACTCACATTTACTCTCCATATCCTTAGTTTAGTCTTTGCACACTTAGAAGGGAGTTGTTCTCTGGCTGTTGGTGGTGGTGTTTCTAGTTCGTTTTACTTGTGTTCCACCGTCCTACGTGGGCGAAGAAACAATCTTAAATATCTGCCTAGTTTTACTTTCTTTCTTTGAAACAATTATTGACATTTGGGATATCTTAGTAATTAATTTCTGTGGTTGCTGTTGAGAATCTGGAATTTGTCTTTGGATTTCCGTTGGAAGTTGTTTTGAACTCTGAGTTTTGGATGCTTACGTTTGTGCGTGTTGGGTCTCGTTTTATGGAGCTCGTTTACTCTTCGTTGGATGCTTTTCTCATTTGGTAGTTTTAGGAGGTAGAGATCTAAATTGTTTACGTTCTATTTCATAGATCTGAGTTTGATTGTATTTGGTTTTGGTAGATCCATGTTAGATTAAGTAGATCTGGAGTCCTCTGTTTCGAGTTTGCATGATTATGGCACATTACTGTTCATTTCTCAAATCCGCTTGGTCAAGTAGATTAGATCTAGGAGTTATGGTTTGATTTTCGCATTTATGCTTGCTTTCTAGGTTGCTCTGTTTAATGATGTCTGAAATTCTGTATATGTTATGTTTCTCGTCGATCACATGAAGAAGATAAAGTACTTAATTGTTAGGATCCAGATTTGCAGCTTTTTGCACCACCTTTTGCTTTTCGGCAGCCTTTACAGAAATAGTTAGTTAAGGGATTTGGTCCCCACCTTGCTTTAACCTTTTGTTTAGCTGTTTTGGGAAAGTATCAACATGATTGTTTTTACACGAATTCCAAACTGTTAGTGTAGATTCAAGTCCTAATCCTTTTCTGCATTGTAGTGTAGTTTCTGGTTTTGTCGAGTCCAGTTGATCAGTTAGATAAATTTCTTTTCGTGTCGCTCAGTCAAGTAAGATAAAAACTTAACCCACTCTAAATGCGTGGCAGCAACCATCCCAAAAATGTCCACAACACATGTTGAAACACCTTCATCTTTGTGGGATTCGACCCTTACTTCCCTTTACTAGTTAATAGTATTGTGGGTTAAGGCTTTGAAGGTTCCTCGTTCTAGAATTGTGCGACCAACGACACGTAGATAGATTTTTAGGAGTCGCCTTGATCAGCTAGAGTTCTGTCGTTTGATCCTTCTGTGAGTCATTGCATGTGAGTTAAAAATGTGTCTGCTTGATCAGTTGATCGATGCCCTCTTGATCAGTCTGAGTTAATTTTTCTTTTTAAATATGCACAAAATTTCGACCATGAGGAGCAACTTTCATATGCCAACAAAGGGTCTCAAGAATTATTATGCTATCACGGATTTAAAATTATATATTCTCTCAAAGCATACAATTCGTAGATTGCAACCTAGAAGTCTCATACTGGAACTAAGTTAACAACTCCTAAAAGCTTACAAGATACATTACTTCATTCAAAGGCTCAAGTCTCTCGATTTTATTGACATAAACGTCAATTTCACATATTTTAAATCAAATTACTCATCTCCCGATTATAGTAGTAAAATCCACATGCATTCATAAGGTGATCAGTCAAATAAATGCACAAGCACAAGAGAAATTGAATAACTACATGAGCCAAGGCATATTACAGGAATCAATTAAATATAGAAATCAATGTATCTTCCCCCGTAGAATTCTATGAGGATTTAGCTGCACATGTTCATCACAAAAGTCAAATAACAATAGGGAAGAAACATATAAAAACTAAATTAACTACACCCTTAAGTTGGGGAATCTTGATCGGAATCTTCGCTTTCAAACGTTTAAATAAATTAAGGAAATTCAATTTTGAATCCTTGCTCTCAAAGTTATTTTTCTCTCTCTTGGGATGTGAGAATAATGAATGATGGTGGGGAATTTTCCCAAAAGATCATATATCTTGTGCCCTAAGTTTCCAAACATGATTAGGGATAAAAGAAATCCTAAAAATAAGGTTAAAACCGTATTTCCACTTTCATGGAGTGGGTCGTTCAGCGCTGGAAGCGAGACCGAGAGGGCCACTGTAACTCCTTGGACTAGGGCCGCTTGTTTGTAGTTCTGGATTGGGGTTGTTTCGGCTCGTTCCTGGAGCGGGTCGCTCGGGCTTGATCTCCTGGCCAATGGGACGGAGCATCAATGTCCGACTCCATTTCATGCTTAACACTATTTTAACCTATTTTTCAACATTTACTCAACAAACTCAGTATATAACCAATTGATGCACAATTAACACAAATATAGACTTCAAGTTACTAAACTTGACAATAAACTAGTCAATTTAATGCTTTGAAGTAAAAAAAAATAATGAGTTTACCACCCTAGGGTTTAAGTTGTAAATAAATTTATGTATATGAGTAATGAGTTTGAAAGAACTTTCAATAAATGGAAATGAGATATTTTTATGGGACAAACGAAAAAGAAAAGTGTCATTATTTTTATGGCACGAAGGGAGTATATAAAATTAGGAAACACATTAGACTAACTTTTTTCAACCTATTTTCTATTACTCCCCCTGTCTCACTCAAAATATCCACATTCTTGAGTGGCTCAGGATTTTAGCTGAAGTTGTTAGATAAAGAAAGTTGAGAAAAAAAGGTGGTTGAATATTTTAATGAAGAGATAAGAGATATGAATTAATTTCCAGATATAGGAAGTTGACATCTTGAGTGGTACAAATTTAAAAAGAAAGGTAGACATCTTGAGCTGGACGTAGGGAGTTTTATTTAAAATCGAATATCCATATTTCCTTTTTAGTTTTTCCTACTTAAGATGTTCACTTTCAATATTTGGAAACAAATTCATCTTTCCACTGCTCATTAAAACACTCAACTATCTTTCCTCTCTCTACCATATTACACTAAATAATTTTTCCTAAAACTTCGTGCCACTTAAAAGACTATGGACATCTTGAGTGCGGCGGATGTAGTAGTTTGTAGGAAAAAAATGAAAACTTGGATGATAAAACCCAATGGATGAATCTCGTACTCTGGATCTTCTCATGAATCTATGCCCCAAACTCCAAGTATGATGGAAAATATGATGAACAATGAAACGGAACTCTCAAATATTTGTAGAATGCAGCAAAAGGTTCCTTGATAAAGATTGAGAGGGTATTTATAACTTCTAATTAGGGTTTTCGTTTTGTCTATTTCCTTTTACTTATATTCTTTAAGTTTTATTTTTCCATAAATTTAGGATTTCGCTTTGTCTAGATAAACGCTTTATTTTTAGAGTTTTCAATTAATTAAGTTCTTTATTACTACCCTATACATTTCTGAATTAAAAGGTGACAAATTTTGGAAATAACGAAAATAAAAATAAATAGTAAATTTTTAAGGACGGAGGTAATATATATAAAAATATTGAAATCGAATAAATTGTGAGAAACTAAAGTCCCGAAATATATATAAACTTTCTTGTCAAAGTGAAAATCATTAAGTCAAATGACAAAATAGATTAACATATAAAAGTCAAAGTTCAGAGGTGGCTTATCTCATTATATATAAAGAAAGACTCAATTCGCAATATTACAACTTTAATCCTTTTCATTAATTTTCTACATAAAACCTGCCTCACATAATTACTTTCCACATTCCACTTCTCTATATATATATCTACAAG
Source organism: Salvia splendens (assembly GCF_004379255.2). Classification (NCBI taxonomy): domain Eukaryota; kingdom Viridiplantae; phylum Streptophyta; class Magnoliopsida; order Lamiales; family Lamiaceae; genus Salvia; species Salvia splendens. The sequence continues at coordinate 86,183 of NW_024598911.1, read as the reverse complement.
AAAATTACAAGTGATCAATCAATATCAAACATAGCTACTATGCCCCTTCCACAAATTTGTACAATCTTATATTTCATCTTCATGCTTCGTTTACCAGCAATATATGGTGGTCCAGTTGCCAAACCAGGATGCCCAAATATGTGCGGGAATTTGGCCATTTCATATCCATATGGGGTCGGGTCGAATTGCTCGCTCGACCCGTCCTTTACCATTAGCTGCAACACTGCCACAGAGCCTCCGAAGGCGTACCTTTCAATCATTGATAAACAATTGATTGAAATAAACGAAACGTATATTCGGGTCAAGTATCCGAACCTGGTTTCGGTTTGCTATGAGTCTGAAGGTGATTCATATAATGATAGTATGAGTGTGAACTTGACAGGGACTTTGTGTTCGCTGTCCATGTACACAAACAGGCTCACTGCCATTGGCTGCGACGACGCTGTGCTGCAGTCCAACGGAACTTACAACAACGGCGGTTGCTCTGCCTTTTGTGAGGAACACATCAACACTCAAACAGGGTATTGCCCATTTGATCCTACTTCCATCGGTACTGGTTGTTGCCAGGCCCAAATCGTCGGAGGTAATTCTCAATTTGTAATAAATTTTCTTCTGTTCTATTATAGTTGAGTCGTTATGTATTTTTTTTCTTTTGGACATAATGTTTATAAAAATGTAAATGTGTTTAGACTGTTGCTATTGGTAATCCATGCCATGGATCACCAGCTAATAAATAAATTATTTAAATGTTAAAGTGAAAGAGAAGATGGGATTTTGAACTTGACATGTTCATCATTTTCCTTGGGCACAATGGAATTCTCTTTTGCCAAATTGTGACACATTTCACGTGTAATTATATTATAATTATTTTTACAATTTAAGCATTGTGCGTACATTTTTTTAATTCAATTTGACGTATAGTAATTGTAAATTCAATTATATATGAAAAATATAAAATTATATATGTAATTTGTTAATATTTTTATACTCCTATGTTAAAATTAATTATATACTAGTAGTATTTTATTAGTGTTTCGTATGAAAAAGAAAGTATTTCATTAGCTTTGATTAGGGTCACTGGGTAGACATTGCATAAATTTTGAAGGTTATGTAGATGGTTTAGAGATAAATGAATATTTTATTAAAATGTTGTGTTAGGTTGGGTTGGATATAGAGCTTCAAAATCCTTGGTGATCATCTTTCTTTTCTTTATTCTGTTCTTAAATTAAAATTTTTGTTTTTATTTTTGCTTAAAAACTTTATTGTTTATATAAATGGATTAAAAAAATTTATTTTGCTTTTGCAAATATCATCCTTCGACTATTTTAAAGAAATCTTCAATTATTTTTAAAAATTTTAAAAGGACATAATATATTAAAAGAAAGGTTGATTTAAATTTATATGCTCTTATAAGAGCTACAAATGAGTGTAAGAAGGAAGAATGTAAAAAATAAAACCCAAGTAGTTAAATAAATCTAATGATCTTCAACAAAGACTAAAAGTTAAACAAAATAAATATAGCCATAAGAGAGCTACAAAAGAGTGTAACAATGAAGAGTGTAAAACAACAAGAAACAACTGCATTAAAGCCTCTTCTGCTAGAGCATTTATAACATCAAAGATCAAACATATAGGATTTCAACATACTACTCCCTACGTATTATTCCAAGCGATACACTTTCATTTTTACTCTAAATAACATATTCTTTTAATAGAAATACTTATTCTATCTCCTTTTAAGTTACTATTTCTACTTATTCTATCTCCAATTAACTTTAAAAAAATATTGCATAAAATATCGTGTCAAATAAGAACTTCCCTATTTAGAGTGGGATAGAGGGAATATTTGCAATTTTTGGGGTACAATTGAAATCCCCTTGATTGTTACTGGTCAGCGGTGGTCATGAATGAGATTCGTCTAAGCTAGAGAGAAAATAAAGTATAGAGACAAAAGAGAATAAAATAAGAGAGGTGAGATGCAAATAAAAATTAAAAGAGTTTTCTTAGCAATGAAATTAATCACAAGTTTTATACGTTAATTGTATGAGAGACCGATTACTAAAGCTAATCGCTTTACCACTTTAACTATTTTTCCAATACGAGTGCAGAAAATGAAATGATTCTACTGATATGGAACGGATGGAGTAGTATTATGCAATAGTTTCAAATGATAACGAATAGAAAAAAGTTGTTTTTAAACTTAAAGTTTACCCATCTTCAAAATCGTGTGTAAGCAACACATAGTTCATCTATCTAAAAATAATACTCCCTCCGTCCCGGGCTACTCGCTCCTTTCCTTTTCGGCACGGAGATTAAGGAATGAGTGTATAGGAAAGTAAAAAATGACGGCTATAGGTGAAAATTTTTACTAAAAATGGAAAGAGTGCAAGTAACTTGGGACGCCCAAAAAGGAAATAAGTGCGAGTAACTTGGGACGGAGGGAGTATACTGTAGTTTATTTTGTTTTAATTTAAAATGTTGGCTTACAGAGACAGGTTTAGTGGGAGCAGAACTAATAGACTTGAGCAGGAAAGTGCAACGTAGGAAGGTTTTCCCATGCAGCTACGCCTTTATCCAGGAGGTTTCAGACACATATCAAACCGGATTTTCGTATCCGTTGTTCTACCTCCATAACTCAACCGCGTTGCAGAATGACAATTGGGCGTCGGCAACAAGTCCACCAGTGGTGCGGCTGGACTGGATTGCCGGGCTTGAAAACTGCAACCAAGCAAAGCTAAATCCTACTAGTTACGCATGTCGAGATGAGAGGAGTTTATGTGTTGATGTTGCTAACGTCAGTAGAGGATACAGGTGTAGCTGCGTCCAAGGTTACGAGGGCAACCCTTACCTTCTTGGAGGCTGCCAAAGTTCGTACTACTATTCTTCTTTTATTTTATTATATTTTCGCAAACACCTTTCACTAACACTATCTCCAGCTATTGCATTTCCCAGTTCAATTGCAAGAAATGGGTGCCAGGATCAGTGTGGGAAACTGTCAATTCCATTTCCATTGCTCTTTGGAGCCATCCTTTGAAGTAGATTGCGATACCTCCGCGAACCCTCCCAAAGCTTACCTCTCTATTCTCAAGAAAGAAATCACCCTCTTAAATTTATCACAGGACTATCCAACACTTGGTTATGCTTGCTACAATCTCAGCAGAGAATCATTATTAAGACGGAAGAGCAAAGCTTGAGGATTGACTTGTCAAAAACAAAATTCACGTTGTCGGAAGATAGTTGGATCTCTGTGATTGGGTGCGATGATATTAATATAATGGTGGGTATGACTCGACATGTCAATCGAACTTGTGTTGGCAGTACATGTGCAGCTGTTTGCAAGGATAACCAAATTGCTAATGATTATTACGCATATTGTCCGACAAAGAGGGCTGAGTATTGGCCTGGAAATGGCTGTTGCAGGGCATAGGTATTCACATATTTCTTATATTCCAACATAATAATAATAAAGTGATAAAAGAAGCAAATACTATTCGGTTACATTACAGGCACCTCCTACCTGGAAGCCAATTTAAGCGAGTTCAGTGGCCGATGGCCGCGAACCAATTTCTATTGCAGCTACGCCTTCCTTGGAACCAAGGATGACTATTATGAAGCAACATACCCCATTTTTAATAACTCAACACAGATTCTATCTGATGATCCACACATCAATTACCGACCCACGATAGTTCCACTGGACTGGAGGATTGGTGCCGTAAATTGCAAAGACGCGCGACTCAATCCGACTGATTATGTTTGTCAGAATAACACCGTCTGCATTGATTTTGATGATACAGTTAGAGGCTACCTCTGCAACTGCTCCAAAGGATACCAGGGCAACCCTTACCTTAGCCCAGGATGCAAAGGTTACTACTTTTTAAAAAAATATATTCTTTTCTTTATCTAACAATCTAATGCTTTAAATCATAATTTGAAATTGAGTAATACTATCATATTCAAATAGATTTAAACTTGCTTCAACTACTAATAGATTGCATTGAACAGATATTGATGAATGCGCTGATAGTGCACCTAATGCATGCGTTTCAAATTCAATTTGTATCAATGTTGTTGGATCTTATCACTGCTCATGCCCCAAAGGATATGTTGGTGATGGCACCCCTTGTATTAAGGTGTCGCCATCCAACACCAAGACCATAATCTTGGCAGGTAACAAACTGTTTTCATTGTATCCTCCCCTCCCACAAATATTTTGTCTCATATTTTATGCTAAAACTAAATTTCTCTTAATTTATCCATTTCCTACTTTCTTCATTTATCTATTATATTCTCCCACTCTATTTATTTAGCTCCCCAAATTCCTTTTTTCATCTTCTTAATGTCCAAAAGAAATTCTCAATTTTTTTGTGAGAGGAGGAAATAATATTTATTGGTTCAAATTATTAGTTTTAAAATAATTATAAATATCACTTGTTGGTGTATAAAATGCGTACTCCCTTCATCTCACTATAAGTGAAACGTATTCCTTTTTAGGCTGTCACATTATAAGTGGGACATTTCCTTTATTTTCAAAAAACAACACTCTATATTTCTCTTACCTTATCCTTTCTCCTACTTTTTTCTCACTTTTACTTTATTCTCTCTTCATTTAACCACTAAATGTCACTACCTAAAAACATGTGTCCAAAAGAAATGTGTCAAATGTAATGGGACGGAGACAGTATTATGTTGCACAAAAAACTGTAAAACATAAATAAAACAATACTCCCTCCATCCGCCATTAAATGATCTATTTTTTTTTCTTTTATGTTCGTCCGTCGATAAATGTCACATTTCACTTTTACCATTTTTGGCAAGTGGACCTCATATTCCATTAACTCATTTCACTTACATTTTATTATAAAACCAATATAAAAAAATAAGACTCACACTCCACTAACTTTTTAGACTAACTTCTATACAAAGTCAAACAATTCTTAAAATCCGAGCTGATAAAAAATGGGAGATTTATTGGCAGATGGATGGAGTAGGAATGATCATATGCAACTTAATAAGAGTGATCCAAATAAATAAATAAAATAGTACTCTCTACGTCTCATTTAAGATGTTCACTTTTCTTTTTTGTTTGTTCCAATCAATATAATCGCTTTCTATGTTTGAATAAACTTCCTCTCTTCCCTCTCCTCTCTCCTTACTGATATACTAACTACATTTTTCTCCTTACTCTACTCCGGTCAATAACTTTATCTAGAATCTCGTTTCACTCAAGAAAGTAGACATATTGAATTTCTCCTTACTATACTCCGGTCAATAACTTTATCTAGAATCTCGTTTCACTCAAGAAAGTAGACATATTGAATAGAACCGAAAATATAACATAATGTGGTTGACTTGTGCATCATTATATAGTACTCCACATGTTTGCAGTTTCTTAGTCAAGTAATTTCATATACAGGTATGGGCTCTGGATTAGGATTTCTTGTACTCGCCTTAATGTCCTTTTGGTTGATTAGAGCATTGAAAAAGAGAAGGGAAAAAGTGATTAAGGACAGATTTTTCAAACGAAATGGTGGTCTTCTCTTACAACAACAACAACAACAACAAAATGAAGGCACAATTCGAAAAACAAAACTTTACACTGCAAAAGAGTTGGAGATAGCTACTGATCACTTTAATGAAAACCGAATCCTTGGACATGGAGGTCAGGGTATTGTCTATAAAGGTATGTTATCTGATGGTAAAATTGTTGCAGTGAAAAAATCAAAGTTGCTTGAAGAAATGCAATTGAAACCGTTCATAAATGAGGTGGTTATATTGTCACAAATCAATCACAAGAATGTGGTCAGTTTGTTGGGTTGTTGCTTGGAAACGGAAGTTCCTTTGCTTGTTTATGAATTCATGCCAAATGGTAGCCTTTATAATCTCATACATGATCCAAATAATGAATTTCCTTTTCCATGGAACATGCGTTTGAAAATCGCAGAAGCATTGGCCTATTTACACTCTGCATCTTCTGTAGCGATCTATCACAGAGACATCAAGTCAAGTAATCTCCTTTTGGACGAGAAATATGTTGTCAAAGTGTCGGACTTTGGAACTTCAAAGCCCATTTCTGCAGGTCAAACTCACTTAACTACTCTGGTTAAAGGGACGTTCGGATATTTAGATCCAGAGTATTTTCATTCGAGTAAATTCACGGAAAAGAGCGATGTTTATAGTTTTGGAGTGGTTCTTACCGAGCTTCTTACTGGTAAAATGCCAATTTCGCTTGACGAGGAAGAGGAGGAAAGAAGCCTAGCTACTTGGTTTCGTTCATGTATGGTAGGAAACTGCCTGGACACGATTTTGGATCCTCAAATTTTGGAGCAAGGTATGAAGGAAGAAGAGGTGGTTTTAGTGGCTAAACTTGCTCAAAAATGCTTGAATTTGAAAGGAAAAATGAGACCAACTATGAAACAAGTGGCTGTCGAATTGGAAAGTTACAGGTTATCTCAAAGGTCTATTAGAGTTGAAGATGAATCTGAAGATGTGAGATTTTTTGAAGACATTCCTGGATCAATTTCTGAAAATGATTTCACATTGCCATGTAGATAGTGTGTGTAACCGCATGTATAAGAATTTACAAAAAAAAATTTAAATTTCATGCACATACTGTAACAAAAGTTCTCTCATCAGTCTCAAATTCCGGCCAAGTCAAAGTCTACATGTGCGGTGCGGTGTGGTGGGTAGAACAGTGCAATTGGATAATTCAAAATAATTAAAAAATTGAAATTGCCCAAATATATCTAAAAAAATATCCTGAAATTAATTTTTATGATTAACACAAAAATATACTTCTCGGTCCCCCATAAAGAGTGAGAGACTCTTTCATTTTAGTCCATATACAATAAAAATATTCTACTTATATTTTTGATAATTTATTTTTCTCTAATAAGATAAGCCTCACTATCTATTAACATACTCCAAGAACTTCTCATCCTATTTTTCTTCTAATTTACCAATTACGGATTTAATATGTACCGTCCCAAATGACACTATTTTAAGGAGAGGAGGGATTATATTATATCAATTAAATAACATATCCAAATAATTATTATAATCTTCATAGAATCTAAATATCACAATATTTATTAAAATATACAAATATTAATATAATTTTTTAAAAGTAATACTCCATCCATTTACGAATAGGAGTCACATTTCTTTCTGACATGTGTTTTAAGAAATGTTAAAAAAAGTGGGTGAAAAAAAGTTAGTGGAATATGAGTCTCACTTATATATATTAAGTTTAAAAGAAATGTGAGTTGAACGAGTTAGTGGAATGTGGGGCTTTTATAGAATTTATAGTAAAAGTGAATCGGGATTCCTATTCGTAGACAGACCGAAATGGAATAACGGGACTCCTATTCGCGGAAAGTACTAGAAAGTATATTTCTATTATACTATATACTTCATCCCCAAAGAATATGCACTTTGGGTTCGGCGCGAGTTTTAATGCAAAACTGGTATAGTAATAGAGACGTAGGGAGAAAAAGTAATTAAAGTATTATTGGGTAGGGAATGAGTCTCACCTCAGAGAAAAGAGTTTTCAAAATTATAAAATTCATATTCTTGTGGGACGGACTAAAAAATAAAGAGTGCATATTCTTGTGTAGAGGGGTGTATCTAAAATTAAATTCAGTTTTTCAAAGTTTTTTCTTTTATTTACATCCGAATATAAACTAAATTTACAAAAATTTAAATTGAACTAAACATAACCCAAATCAAATTTTAAATTTCAATTTTGTTTAGAGCGGATATTCAATTTCGGATATTTTGCTTAGTGCCACCGGCTGAAGGGTGTAAAAAAAGTCAAAGTCAAGATGGCGGCTTGTCCTATTAATTGTAATGAAAAAGTAAACAGCAAATAATTGAACTTTAGTCATTTTCATTAGCTAAGTTTGTCCTTTTCATTAATTGTCTTGAAACAAGATCGTGCATTACATAATTCACTTCTTTGATATGTGTATATATATAGCTCCATTAAAATAAGTGATCAATCAATTCCAATTAATAGCCAATATGGCTCTTCATATAATTTCTATCTTGTGTTTAATCTCTGTGATTCGTTTACAAGCAATATCTTGTGGTCCAGTTGCCAAACCAGGATGCCAAAATATGTGCGGGAATTTGGCCATTTCATATCCATTTGGGATCGGGTCGAATTGCTCGTTCGACCCGTCCTTTACCATTAGCTGCAACACTACGACAGACCCTCCGAAGGCGTACCTTTCCATCATTGATAAACAATTGATTGAGATAAACGAAACCTATGTTCGGGTCAAGTATCCGAACCTGGTTTCGGTTTGCTATGAGTCTGAAGGTGATTCGTATAAAGATAGCATTGTGAGTGTGAACTTGACAAGGACTTTGTATTCGCTGTCCATGTACACAAACAGGCTCACCGCCATTGGCTGCGATGACGTTGTGCTGCAGTCCAACGGAACTTACAATAACGGCGGCTGCTCAGCGTTTTGTGAGGATGACATCAGCACTCAAACAGGGTATTGCCCATTCGATCCTACTTCCATTGGTAGTGGTTGTTGCCAGTCTCAAATCGTCGGAGGTAATTCTCATTACATGATATTATAGTTTTAATTTGTAGTAAAATATAATTTTTAGGTAAAAGTGATATCATCTGCAGTCGTACTCTTTAAAATATCATCAAACGTCTCTAGACAATTGATAAATATTGCAAGAATGATTTTTCCTTATTTCACGATGATTTTGCGCTTTTTCTACTCCCTCCTTTCGAAGAAAGATGACCCCTTTCATTGGGCGGCACGAGATTTTATGCAGCTTTATTTTTTGTGTTAAATGGAGAGAGTAATGTAGGAGAAGAGGATAAAGTAGAGATAAAAGTGTTTCCATTTTTAGACAAATCAAAAAAGTAAAGTGAGTTATATTCAGTGGGGCGGAGGAAATATTTTTATCTAAAGGTCAATGATGTAATTTCATTATTAGTGCTAATCATATTTTTAATCCCTAAACTTTGCTTTAATATCATTTGCGGCCGCTATTTTTATAAATATCGCTACACGTCTCTAAATTTTAATATAATATCACTAGGAGTACTTTTGGACTTTTTTCCAGACGAATATACCTTTAAAAGATACTTTTGCTATGTGTATACGATGTGTGTTGTTGGGCTAGTAACATGGGTAAAAGGGGACGGTGGTGGTGGTTGTCACTATGGTGCCAGGGGAAGGGGGAGATGGTGAGGAGGATAGTAGCGCATTTATGTTTAGACATATAAATCAGAAGAAAATTAAACTGTAGGTAATTGTTGAAAATATGATGTTGATGCTTATTATGTTGTATGACAGAGACGGGATTCGTGGGAGCAAAACTAATAGACTTGAGCAGAAAAGTGCAACGTAGAAAGCTTTTCCCATGCAGCCACGCCTTTATCCAGGAGGTCTCTGGCACGAATGAAACCGGATTTTCATATCCGTTGTTCTACCTCCATAACTCAACTGCATTGCAGACTGACAATTGGGCATCTGCAACGAGTCCTCCTGTGGTGAGGCTGGACTGGATTGCGGGTGTTGAGAATTGCAGCCAAGCTAAGCTGAATCCGACCACGTACGCATGTCAAGATAGCAAGAGTCTATGTGTTGATGTTGCTAATGTTAGCAAAGGATACCAATGCAGCTGCCTGCAAGGATACGAGGGCAATCCGTACGTGGTTGGAGGCTGCCAACGTTAGTATTCCTCTTTTAGTTTATTCCTATGTATACCAAAGGTATACTTTCTAACACTATCTCGGCCAGCAATTGTATTTCGCAGTTCCATAGCCAGAGACGGATGCCGGGATCAATGTGGGGAACTGTCAATTCCGTTTCCATTTGGAGTCGGGCGGAATTGCTATTTGGAGCCATCTTTTGAAGTTAATTGCGATATGTCATCTAACCCTCCCAAAGCATACCTCTTTGTTCTCAAGGCAGAAATCATTCGGTTAAATTTATCACAGGTTCGGGTGAACTATCCAACACTTGGTTTTTCTTGCTACAATTGGTCCGATACACAGCGAAGAATCATTAAGACAGAGGAGCAAAGCTTGAGTGTTGACTTGTTGGGAACTCAGTTTACGTTGTCGGAAGATAGCTGGATCTCCGTGATTGGGTGCGATGATATAATGGTGGGTATAACTCGACGTGCCAATCGAACCTTTGTTGGCAGCACATGTGCAACTGTTTGCAAAAATAATCAAATAGCTACTGATTATTTAGCATATTGTCCAACTAAGGGTGCTGAGTATTGGCCCGGCAATGGCTGTTGCAGGGCACCCATTCCCAGAGGTATTTACATATTTCTTATATTCCAACATAATACAGAAAAGTATACTGTGTCACATAACATTCGGTTGCAGGCACCTCCTACCTTGAAGCCAATTTGAGTGATTTCACTGGACGATGGCCACGTACCAATTTCTCTTGCAGCTACGCATTCCTTGGTACCAAGGAAGACTATTATCGAGCAACATACCCCATTTTCAATAACTCAACACAAGTTCAATCTGATGATCCAAACATAAATTATCGACCCACAATATTCTCACTAGACTGGAGGATTGGAGCGCTGAATTGCAAAGAAGCGCTAAAGAATCCGACTGATTATGTGTGTCAGAATAACACCATCTGCATTGATTTCGATGATACAGTTAGAGGCTACCTATGCAACTGCTCCAACGGATACCAAGGTCATCCATACCTTAGCCCAGGATGCAAAGGTAACCTACTTTTAACTTTTTTTCCTCTTCTATTATATTCAAATTAAATTCAACTTGCTTCAAACGCTAATCAACGGACGTTCTACATGTTTTTTGAGCAGATATTGATGAATGCGCTGATAGTACAACTAATGAATGCGTTCCAACGTCAATTTGCATCAACGATCCTGGCTCTTATCACTGCTCGTGCCCAAAAGGGCACGTTGGTGATGGGAGGAAAGATGGAACCAGTTGCATTAAGCTGCCACCGTCCAACACCAAGACCATAATCTTGGCAGGTAACATAGTTTTGATGTTTTCATTGTAATATTTGTTGGTTCAAAATTACTCGCGTGTTACCATATATATATTCAATTCAATAAGTTTTATCTAAATAAAAAATTAAATAGCATAACTTCGTAAGGTTGACTTGCTTTATTATTAATAGAGTAAAGGCCAAAATTGGTCCTGAACATATAGCCATTTTACGATTTTGGTCCTAAACATTATCTTTTGGATTTTTTGGTCCTGCACATATGGACATTTGATCATTTTGGTCCTGCACATATGGAAATTTGATCATTTTGGTCCTCCGTCAATATTTTCGTTAAAAACTAACGGTCAACATTATCTTTTGGATTTTTGGTCCTGCACATATGGATATTTGATCATTTTGGTCCTGCACATATGGAATTTTGATCATTTTGGTCCTCCGTCAATATTTTCGTTAAAAACTAACGGTCAACGGCCGATTTTTGACTAAAACAATGGGTTGGGTCGGGTCGTGTTTGGGTTACACGTTAAGAAAAAAAATAATTATTTTTTATTAATTAAAAAATTATAAAACTTTAATTTTTAGTTATTTTTGTTGATTAAAAATATTATAACGACTAAAACATGATGTTATTATACGATTTAAACATGATATTACACGATAAAATAAAAAATTACCAAATTAAAATAATCATTTTTTAATCAAAATAATAAAATTAAAGTATACTAATATTAAATCTATATAATAAAATTAAATAATTAAAAATTATTTTTAATAAAATCTATACTTTAATTTTATTAATTAAAAAATATTAATTAATTTTTAAGAATATTATGCTTAGATTTTAACGAAAATATTATGCTTAGATTTTAAGAAAATATTATTTTTTTCTTAACGTGTAACCCAAACCCGACCCAAACACGACCCGACTCAACCCATTGTTTTAGTCAAAAATTGGCCGTTGACCGTTAGTTTTTAACGAAAATGTTGACGGAGGACCAAAATGATCAAAATTCCATATGTGCAGGACCAAAATGATCAAATGTCCATATGTGCAGGACCAAAAAATCCAAAAGATAATGTTGACCGTTAGTTTTTAACGGAAATATTGACGGAGGACCAAAATGATCAAATGTCCATATGTGCAGGACCAAAAAATCCAAAAGATAATGTTTAGGACCAAAATCGTAAAATGGCTATATGTTCAGGACCAATTTTGGCCTTTACTCTTATTAATATACACATGTTTGCAGTTTCTCAGTGAAGTAAATTTATGTACAGGGATGGGCTCTGGATTAGGATTTCTTCTGCTCCTTTTAATGTTGTTTGGGTTGATTAAAGTTATTAAAAAGAGAAGGGAAAAAGTGCTTAAGCAGAAATTTTTCAAACAAAATGGTGGTCTTCTCTTGCAGCAACAAACAAGTGAAAGCACACTTGGAAAAACAAATCTTTTCACTGCAAAAGAGTTGGAGGTAGCTACTGATGACTTCAACGAAAACCGAATCCTTGGACATGGAGGTCAGGGTATTGTCTATAAAGGTATGTTATCTGATGGTAAAATTGTGGCAGTGAAAAAATCAAAGTTGGTTGAAGAGAATCAATTGAAACCGTTCATAAATGAGGTCGTTATATTGTCACAATTAAATCACAAGAATGTGGTTAGATTGTTGGGGTGTTGTTTGGAGACGGAAGTTCCTTTGCTTGTGTATGAATTCATGCCAAATGGTAACCTTTATGATCTCATACATGATCCAAATAACGAATTTCCATTTCCATGGAACATGCGTTTGAAAATCGCAGCAGATATAGCCGGTGCACTGGCCTATTTGCACTCTGCATCTTCTGTGTCAGTCTATCACAGAGATATCAAGTCAAGTAATCTCCTTCTGGACGAGAAATATGTTGTCAAAGTGTCGGACTTTGGGACTTCGAAGCCCGTTTCTGCAAATCAAACTCACTTAACTACTCTGGTTAAAGGGACATTTGGATATTTAGATCCAGAGTATTTTCATTCGAGTAAATTCACTGAAAAAAGCGATGTTTATAGTTTTGGAGTGGTTCTTGTCGAGCTTCTTACCGGGCAAATACCAATTTCTATTGATGAACAAGAGGAGGAAAGAAGCCTAGCTACGCGGTTTCGTACATGCATGATAAGAAACTGCTTGGACACAATTTTGGATCCTCAAATGTTAGAGGAAGGAAGAAAGGAAGAGGTGATTTTAGTGGCGAGGATTGCAGAAAAATGTTTGAATTTGAAAGGAAAACTGAGACCAACTATGAAAGAAGTGGCTACCGAATTGGAAAGTTTTAGGATGTCTCAAAGGTCTGTTACAGTTGAAGATGTGAGAGTTGAAAATGAGTCTGAAGATATTGTGAGAAGCTTTGAAGACGTCCCTGCAACGATTTCAGACAACGAATACACATTGCCGGGTAGATAGTTATCATAGTGTAGGCAATGTCCTCTGATACATCAAACATACCCCTTAAAATTAACTGTGTCTGTAGTAGAGATTGTATGTAGTACACTGAAATTAGTATCCATCTCCAACTTCTCTACCATTTGTTTTTTTTTGAACATGAATGAGTTATACTTAAGAGTTGTTATATATATTTTGAGTGTAGAATGATTTTGCTCTTATTTTTTGTTGTGTATTTACAATCTACAATCAACCCGGAGCGAATAATAGTGTACAAAAAAAAGATTAAATTATCTACATAATTACGGGGAGTGCATTATTGTGTTTACTAAATAAATCATTTGCTATAAAATTTATTTGCTGATATCTAGTAATTGATTGCTGACACTGTTTGGGTACGTACATGCAAGAAAGCATGTTGTATGTTACTTGCATTTGTATTTTTCATAAATTATGGTGAAAATTTTATTTATCACATAATTTATCATTTATTATTATTTACAGTTAATGAAACTAATAGAAATAATAAATAATGGAATAAAAAATATTTATATTGTTACGTACAGAAAATATTTGAGACATAGCATATAAAAACGAAAATTTTCAAATTATTGAAAATTGATAATGGCGGACGTGAGATTGGAATTAATGGTGAGTAATTAGATTAACAAGAAGGAAACTGAATACTGGAAAAGAAATTAAATAAAATAGAGAAAATTAAAGATGAGATTGAAAGTCACCAGTCGCCTACAATGTCAATCCCGCCCGAAATTAGTGGGTCGACTCGAATAGCCCGGTAAAATTACTGGGTAAGTGACAAACACGGATTTTGCATGTTGTTAAGGGCTATATTTGACTCGTTTCAAATGTCAATCATGCAAATTATGTTCTTAAATTGCATATGTTATACATTTGGAATTTTTGATGTGTTTGTTGATAGATGATAGTAGAAAAAGACAGAAAAAGGTGCAAAAGGCCAAGGTGCAGCAGCCTCAGTTCAAGCCGATTTTACCAGCGCTGTTGAAATCCAATCAGTGATTAGTTCATACCATTTTCTTCGTCTTCGAAAGAGCTTCACGTGGATAACTTAAACGTCTCAATCGGAGTTCTATAGAGAAAGTTATGACCATTCTACGAACATTGCGCAGTGCAGTCAAAGCTAACGGAAATTTAGGCCGAAATTGAAGGAAGAAAATAATTGTTGCTCAAATCTCTCCATTTATTGTAGGGCACGAAAATTATCGAAGCTAAACCATTTTTCCACCCTATAAATACATCTTAACCTAATTCATATTCTTTATCTCAGAGCCTCCAACCCTTCTCCCCTCTACACATTCTTCCATTCCATATTCCACAAATAATTCATCCATCTTCCATTGGAGAGGAGCTCTGCAGATCCAGGCAAGAGAGACTGAAGATTGGATTCAACCTTGGGTTTTATCAATTTCTTTCATGTCTAGTACTTTTATTGATTTTACTACTTGTCTATGAGTAGTTAAATATCTTTTGTATGATTTTTGGTGAAGACTATTATAAACATATTTTGATTTAGAGTAAAAGGCAAAAACTGATCCTGAACATATGCTCATTTTATGCTTTTGGTCCTATACTTTATCTTTTAAATTTTTGCATCTGAACATTTCAACTCGGATCACAATTGGTCCTACACTAACAATTCCATCAATTTTTAAACGATTTTAACCCGATTTTGACCGATGTTTAAATTGTTTTAACCCGAATGGGATTGTTCAAACCATCAAAATCGGTCAAAATCGGGTTTAAACCGTTTAAAAATTGACGGAATTGTTAGTGTAGGACCAATTGTGATCCGAGTTGAAATGTTCAGAATGCAAAAATTCAAAAGATAAAGTATAAGACCAAAATCATAAAATTGACATATGTTCAGGACCAGTTTTAGCCTTTACTCTTTGATTGATTGAATTGAACCTTTTCCTAGCTCTTGTGCTTGTTCAAAACCAAAAATACTATGTGTCTCTAGATAGTATATGACGCTTAATATATGATAGCTAGTTGCAATCTTATTTTCTGTGTTCGATATCCCAGTACTGACCTTTAGCTATACTAGATCTACCCTGTAAACTTGCAGGTATTTTAGTACTAATAAATAGTGCAATAGTAAGGCCTGTAATTTTGTAACCCGAATACAAAACGGGTTAAACGGGTTAGCCCGAATGGGTTGGCGGGTTAAACAGGTTGCGAGTCGGCCCGACGAGTTGTACCTTTTAATTAAAAAATATTTGATTTTAGGGTTTTTTTATTTTTGAATTTCATGTGGCACAATATTAGTATTCTTCAATCTTTATTCTATATTTTTCACTCGATCTCACACTATCAACTTTCAAGTTCCACATCGCATCATTATTCCATCATCTGCCAAGTCTTACCACCACCA
Organism: Salvia splendens; assembly: GCF_004379255.2. Lineage (NCBI taxonomy): Eukaryota > Viridiplantae > Streptophyta > Magnoliopsida > Lamiales > Lamiaceae > Salvia > Salvia splendens. Next base: position 70,368 of record NW_024598911.1, on the reverse strand, counting down.
AAGCCAATCAAGACAAAATTAAGAACTAATCCATCAAAATCTTATTATACAATTTTTGTTTTAATAATGATTCATGTAAGATATGATTTTTAATTTTCATAAATAATTAATTATGAACAATGCCAAAATAATACAAGAATATAAGCTTTAATTCAAATTGATTAATTAAATTTTAATTTATCTTTATTTATGTTGTAGTTGATCGAAATGAAAAGTAATTTTAAGATTTTATATGATTCAAATAGTAAGAAGAAAAAATATCTAAAATTTAAAATTATTTTATAGAGGAAAATTTTGATACAAGAGATTATTTTTGAAAGTTTTTAGGCCCGAATAGCCCAATGGGTTAGCTAGAAACCCGGCGGGTTAGGGTTGAAATATATGATCCGAAAAATTCATAACCCGAATAGCCCGCACCAAATAGCCTGGCAACCTGAGTGAATTAAGCTGAACCCGAACGAATTAGCCCGATTGACATCCCTACGTGCTCTCATCAATTCTTTTAAGTATGCTCTCATCAATTCTTTTAAGTACTATTAAAAAAGTGGGCTAATAATTTTTTATACGACACGAAAACTATACATAATTATGCATAAAATTAATGAGTTTGAGTCAAGCTCTATTGGGTTCATGTTATTATGTTAATCCCTTATGAACCCTATAATTTTGGGTTAAGTTCGGGTGACCTATTAAAAAATGAAACCTATAACCTTAAATTATTTTTATTTTTAAAAAAAGATTATTTTTGTTTTATTCTATAGGTTTTTGTAAATCAAGTTTTTATCGTGTAAATCAAGTTTAAAAATGAGATTTGGTCGTGTAATATCAAGTTTAATTATGTAAATCAGGTTTTATCATGTAATATAAAGTTTTCATTGCGTAAATCAGATTCAGGTTGTTATTAGATTGTTATCGTGATCAACTCATAGTATATTGTGTCGTATACGAGTTTGATTCAAGTTTAAAGGTCGCAAGTCATGTTTGTGCTCTGGTTGAGAATTTCAGTAACATATCGGATTCATGTCAGACCTTATTGGATTAGGTCGATATTACGATCAGTGGCGGATTCAATATTTTTTGTTTGGGGTACGATAAATAATGATAACGATTCGAAGCTTCAAATTTGACCAATTGTTTTTATTTTATTTTATTTTATTTTCTCACTAAAAATATAATTTTAATTTTATTACTCCCTCTGTCCCACTCAAGATGTCCATGTTCTTGAGTGGCATGAGATTTTAAGAGGAGTTGTTAGGTGGAATAAATACAGAGAAAAATGTGGTTGAATATTTTAATGAAGAAAAAGGTGAGAGGAATTTATTTCCAAATATAGAAAGTAGACATCTTGAGTTAGACAAACTAAAAATGAAAAATGGACATATTAAGTGGGACAGAGAAAGTATTAAAACATTATATAGATGTGCTTTAGAGTAAAATCAGAAAGATAATAACCAATTATATATTACACCAAACAACATGCATTAGAAAAGAATTAAAATCTATTACAATATTAAAAAAACTAAATAATAAAGATATAAAAAACAGCGTCCAATTTTTTGAAAAAATGAATGTGTGTGAATTGTGTTGGTTTTAAATCCAATCAATATTTAAAAAATTAAAATAAAAACTAAAAAGACAAAAAATGTATAAAAATCCATATAATTGAAAAATAGAAAAATAAATATATATGCATTATATAGGTTTTCCTTTTCGAATGCATTTTAGAATATTTAAAAAGATATAAAAGTAAAAATATAAAAATGGCAAGATTTAAAGATAAAAAAAACTTACAGAATATGACGAATGACGTTTGTGTGATCAGTCTCACACCTAAGCCTCCACTGTGAGAGGTCGAGAAATATACCACTCCACCAACTCCTAAAAATTCAACACACCCGATTTGTGACACCTGCTAAAATCACTAATAGTATAACTGTCGCGCGTCTCGTCGCGCGTCTCACCTCGGCGAGCCACGAGACGAGCTGTCTCGCCACGCGCCTAGGCGACGTGGCGCAGCCCGGCCCGTGCGTGCGTACGCCCACTCGCCGGCCCGCGAGTGGGCGTCGTCACGTGATGACGCAATAAATATTATTTTTTTAAAAAATTCGAATTTAAATAAATAAAAAATTTTTGTAACGGTATTATTACCGTTTTTTTTTTTTTTTTTTTATATTTTTTTTGTTTTTTATTAAATTTTTACTCTATAAATACTCCTAAACCCATCCTCATTTACACACAACTACACATCTATTCTTCCTATCATCTAATTTTCTCTCTCAATTTTCGCTGAAATTTTTCATAACCCACTCAAGATGTCCGGCGACGGCGAGGGCAACTATGGCGGCTCCGGCTCCGCGGGTGGGATCTCAACTCATTCGGCGATTGGGAGAACATGATCAACACATGGGCGGTGGAGGTTCGTCAACGCCGGGGACCCAGGGTTCGGCGACGCCGGGGGTTGTAATGTCCGTTTTTTTTATTTAAGGGGTGTTTGCTTTTTGTGTATATCTTGTTTAAGATATGGTGTGGTATGTTTTATTTGTTTTATATTATTTATGGGTGTGAATATTTAGTTTTATGGTTATTTGAAAAGCAAATTAATATCTTAATTAATAAATTAAACCCCCCCCTCTCTCTCGGTTTTTTTCTCTCTCCTCTCCCTCTCTCTTTTTCGAAACCCTCTCTCTCTCCCCACTAATTTCTCAACCCCCCCACTCCCTCTTAACCGATTCATTCCCCTTTTCAATCTTTTTCTCTCTTCTCTCGGTCTCTCTCAATCTCTCATCTCTCTCTCGAAGTGTTCTCTCGCCGGTAAGTTCTCTCGCCCTCCTCCCTCTCGGTTTACCTTTCCCCTTTCACTCCCTCTCATCATCGTCTTGGATTCCTCAAGGTGATACCCCCCTTCGTCGTGAATCGGAGTCGTAAGAGGAAGTAAAGCTTTTTCACTACGTTGAACTATCCGGGAAAGGTAACACAAGGCCTCAACTCTCGTTTAATTCGAATTCATGCATGTAGGACGTTTTGGAGGGGTTAGATGCTGAATAAGTTGTGGGATTATGTGTTTGTGTGAAGCATGTTTTTGATGGTAACTGACAGTGGGTTCCGACCCCTTTTTGACTGAGCAAACGATCTTCTTTTGGTACGAATTTTTAACCGTATAAACTTGGATGTGTCTTCGGTGTGGTGTGTAAATTTCAGCTTCATTGGATGTCGTATGATTTTATTATGATTTTTGCAAGTAAACTGCGCAGATTCACGAATTGTATGTTTTTGGGAGATGTTTTCATGTGCAATGGTTGGTGTTTCTGAGTGTTGTGCTTTTGTGATGTATGTGGGTGTGTTTGGCCAAGAGATGGCTCGGAGGAATCAGTGTTTGGTTCGAGAGTTTTCGTGTGTGTTGGCCGAGAGTTTTAGGGTTCAGCCTAGGGCAGTTTTGTGGAGAGTCTGGAAGGGATGATCCCAGGTGTTTGGGTGTGTTTTGGGATGTAGAATGCGTGGTGTGTTTGTCGTATAGGGTTTGAGAATCGGGGTCAGAGGAAAAGGGGTGTAAACTAGGTGCCGAGCAGACGGGCCGAGAGGTCGGCCGAGGTGCCGGCATGCGCGGCCGAGGTGGTCGCGCCGAGGTGCCGAGCCGGACGGACGGCCGAGATGGTCGGCCGAGGTGCCGAGCAGACGGCCGAGATGGTCGGCCGAGGTGCCGAGTAGGACGGCCGAGATGGTCGGCCGAGGTGCCGAGCCGGACGGCCGAGATGGTCGGCCGAGGTGCCGAGCAACGGCCGAGATGGTCGGCCGAGGTGCCGAGCATGCGGCCGAGATGGTCGGCCGAGGTGCCGAGCCGGACGGCCGAGACGGTCGGCCGAGGTGCCGAGCAGGCGGCCGAGATGGTCGGCCGGGTGCCGAGACCAGCGGCCGAGACAGCCGGCCGAGGTACCGAGCCAGGCCGAGACGCCGAGCCTTTTTCCCGAACCTGTTCCGAGCCAGGTGAGCCGTTTGTGCAGTGTGGGTGTTCCGGGAGTTTGAGTGTTGTGTTTGTGTCGTGTGCGCGTCTTGGGTACGTGGTATGCGTGTCGGGTGCGTGCGTGGTGTGTTTCGGACGTGTTTTTTTTTGTGTGTTTGTTATAACATGTTGTTAAGTGTGTATACGTGTAACGTGCTAGATGTTGAAGTCATCCAAGTACGAATCATGCATTGTCGTTAAACATCGTCTACCCTGACTCTAATTATGATATTGATTTATCTTTCAAAAGGGTGATCTTTTACGAGGAAAGTGTGGTTGAAGGGAACTATTTTAAGGCTAAGCAATCGAGGTGGGCTTTTCTACCCTACTTTTATGTGGGTTATCTTTAATACGGACTTCGTTCCGGAAATGTTTATGGAGGTGAACTGTTTGTCTTGCCATTGTTTTTTTTTGAAACCTATCTGAAGTGGTTTACTTCTCCTCGGTCAATTTGATGGATAACTCATACGCGCCATATCGGATCAGAAACTGGCTCACTGGCCGTGCGGACTTGCGATGATATCGTGACCCGCGTTCGGGAGAACAACAAGAGCTTCGCAGGCGGCGTGTGACGTATGATGGGGTACGTACTAAACAACCCAATAGCAGTGACGGCCCATCAGCCCAAAGCCCAAGGAAGAGTATCAGTTCGGCATTACCAAGGAGTTCGGCCCCAGCCTACAGCTCGGTAAAAGCCGACCAATCCAAGCTCTACTCTCAGATCGGCAAAAAGCTGCTCGGCAATAGTTCAGAAGTTCGGTCTCAGTATTCGACCGAACTGGGAGATAGTGGACTCATGCAGAACCTCCACGACCTCCACTACACGATCTATTTAGTGGTGTCAACTCATGCAGGATAGCGGACCAAACAAAGAGATAGTGGACCCATGCAGGATCTCATGACCTCCACGACATCCACTACCTAGTTAGTGGTGATGCAAGCCACGACCTAGTTAGTGGTGATGCAAGCCACGATCTTAGTTCAATGTATAAATAGAACTTAGATCAGATAGAAGAGGTCTCTAGATATCAAATATCATATAGCAAGTCTGTATTTGTAAGCTGGAAAACCAGATCAAGCAATACAATCTTGCCCTCCTTTCTTCCCGTGGACGTAGATTTACCTCAGTAAATCGAACCACGTAATTCCTTGTGTCGTGATCTATATTTTTCACCCGCATTTGTTACCATCAAAAATTCGCCCAACCATCACTGGCGCCGTCTGTGGGAAATAGAGAACCAAATTTGTGATAAAGCGAATTTTTGACCCTTTTTCCATCCCAAAAAAAAAAAAAAAAAAATGCATACCAGATCACGTAACACCCATAATACCGTTCATGATAACCATGAGGAAGCTAGTCCAGCCCGCAGGTCTGGAAAACAGCCTCGGGAGAAATCTACTTCCAGTTCTCACGGAGAAGGAACAAGCCGCTCAAAGACTCATCGCACCGAGTCGTCCCAGCAGCCCGATTTGAACGAGGCTGTCAAATTGTTTTTGGCCGAGAAGCAGGAAGAGTTCTTAATCTTCCTGCAAAAGAGCCAAAAGCCGGAGACGAAAACGGTGGATTCTCCCTCCTCATCCAGACATGAAAGTCACTACCGCAGTAGTGCTGTGTCTTCCAGGAAGAAGAATCCTCAACCCCGACATGTTCCTGTTCCTCCTCGGTACCCGGAATCACAGGAGAACTCCATCTCCTCCATACCGAAGAGATGTCGGGTTCGCCATGTACGGAGCATTGAAGACTCCGTTCTCGGACGATATCACCCGAACTCCCTTGCCACAAAACTACCGAACTCCGTCGATGACTTATGACGGGTTAGTGGATCCTCATGATTTCTTGGGACGCTATCAGTATAACATGGCGAACCAGGGTCTCAATGAGGTCCATATGTGCAAGCTGTTTCCCGAGCTGCTTATCGGGAACGCAAGAAGGTGGTTCGATAGCCTCCCCCAAGGCAGCATTAGATCTTACCGAGATCTAATGGATGCTTTCCACAGGAGGTTCTTTCAGAAAGCGGAAGCCCGAATCACTTCGGCTCAGCTGCTTTCTATACGTCAAGGTCGCGACGAAAAGATCAGCGACTTTATGACGAGATTCCACCAGGAATGCCTACAAGTAGATGATCTCAATGATCTACTTGTCATTTCGGCATTCCAAAATGGAATCCTGCCCGGAGCTCTCTACAGAAAGCTCGTGGAATGCAGTCCGCAAACAGCTCAAGAGATGTGGGACATTGCGGACCAGTTCTCTCGTGCCGATGAGGCAGACCGTCGCAAACGGTCTTTAGACAGCTCATCCCGAGGAGACAGGAGGAAGCCCGATCATAGCGATCAGGGACATCCTCGCCGAACTCCTTTTGGCGATCAGGGACATCCTCGCCGAACTCCTTTTGAAAGGATTCAAAGGACTCCGGTGCAAGACCGATTGGGGCCACATCTCAATCCTGAGAAGCCACCCGCTCAGTTCGTACCATTGAACAAGTCGAGAGCGGAAATTTTCGAACTGCATTCCGATATGTTCGAAAAACCAAAGCGGATGACGAAATCGGCCGCGCGTCGACCTCAGGATCAATATTGCTCCTTCCATCAAGACCACGGTCACGATACCGAGGAATGCCGACATTTGGCTGCAGGTATTGACGCTCTTGTGAAAGCAGGGACGTTAAAAAAATACCAAAGCAAGCAGCCGAAAAAGAACAAAAAGCAGAGAGGTGCAAACTGCGCTCTTCAGGATCTGAAAAAGCAACAGGACCCCGAAGACGATGACGAGCTGCAATATGATGGAGTAATCCTGACTATTGATGCTCTTCCTGCCGGGAAGACTAGATTGTCCCTGAAGTCAGAGCGCAGAGGCTTCAATCGAGAGGAGCCAACGCATAAAAGGCTGAAGCAGGACGAAGTGATTACATTTTCAGATGCAGATCCCGTCCCGGCCATCTCTCCTCATCAAGACGCTATTGTCATCCAAGCCGGAGTGGCAAACAAACTAATCCACAGAGTGTTTGTGGATACCGGAGCGTCAGTCAGCATTCTTTTTAAAGAATGTTTCGATAAACTAGAAGTGGATCCAGCTCGGCTCAGTCCGGCTCCACTTCCTCTGAAAAGTTTCGCCCAGGAGGACACCCGCCCTGAAGGTATTATCAGCCTTCCGATCACGGTGGGAAAAGCGCCTACAAGCTCCAGTACGATGATCGAGTTCTTTGTGGTAAAAGCTCGGTCCCCGTACAACAGCATCTTGGGAAGAGACTGGCTCAACGCAGTTCGGGCCGTTTGCTCTACTTATCACCTCACCATCAAGATTCCCACTAAAGGTGGGATATCGGTCATCCGAGGTGATCAAAAGAGAGCAAAAGAGTGTCTGCAGATTGCGCTTAAAAGTGCCGAGCAATCAGATCGGCATCATCAAGCATAGCAATCACAGCAGCCAGAGTCAGAGGCAAGCGAAATGACCGAAGTCACACCAGAGTCGAACTCAATGACCGTTCAGTTATACGAAGATGATCCATCCAGAACGGTCAAGATCGGTTTCGCGGGAACGCCCCTACTCCGGGAAAAGACCATCCAGCTCCTCAAGGAGTACAAAGATGTCTTTGCATGGTCTCCGTTGGACATGACCGGAGTGCCCCCTGAGGTAATCACTCATCGATTAAATATTGATCCTTCAGTCCGGCCTATAAAACAGAAGCAAAGACTCTTTGCGGCAGAAAGAAATCAAGTCATCCATGACGAAGTCCGCCAATTATTGAAAGCGGATGTATTATTTGAGGTGAAATATCCTTCTTGGGTGGCCAATCCTGTGATGATCAAGAAAAAAGAAGGAGGATGGCGGATGTGCATAGATTTTACCGATCTAAACAAGCACTGTCCTAAAGATTGCTATCCCCTTCCGAACATAGATAAAAAAGTAGAAGCTTTGATCGGCTTCGAAATTTTCTGTTTTCTTGATTTATACAAAGGCTACCACCAAGTTTTAATGGATGAGAATGATGCTTCAAAAACGGCTTTCATTACTGACTTCGGCATCTTTGCTTATAAAAAGATGCCATTCGGTTTAAAGAATGCCGGAGCCACATATCAAAGGATGGTAGATAAGCTTTTTCGGCATTTAATAGGAAAAGAGGTTGAAGTGTATGTCGACGACATAGTCGTCAAAAGCAGAAGCACTTCGGAGTACGAAGACAACCTCAAATCCACCCTCGACGTGCTCAAAAAAGCCAACCTCAAACTCAATCCCCAAAAATGTACCTTTTTGGTAGATTCGGGAAAGTTTCTGGGTTGTTGGGTTTCAAAGGACGGACTCAAGGCAAATCCCTCAAAAGTTCAAGTTGTTCAGAACATGGCGATGCCGAAGTCCATACATGATGTGCAAAGGCTAACTGGATGTCTAGCCGCACTGAATAGATTCCTTTCCCAAGCAGCCGAAAAGCAACTACCGTTCTTCAAAGTGTTGAAAAAGGCACCAAAGTTTGAGTGGGGAGCCGAGCAGAAAAAGGCTTTTGACGAGCTCAAAAGTTATTTAGCCAAGCTTCCAATTCTCTCTGCTCCAACAGATGCCGAAGTGATATTCTTATACTTAGCGGCATCAGATCAAACCATTAGCGCGGTGCTTGTACGAGAAGAAGGCCTAAAGCAGCTTCCCATCTACTTTACAAGCCGAGCATTAAGAGGTCCAGAAACAAGGTATCAACCTCTGGAAAAAATTGCTCTGGCGTTAGTAAATGCAGCAAGGAGACTGCGGCCATACTTCTATGCTCACAAGGTATGCGTCTTAACCGATCTGCCACTTCGGCAAGTTTTGACCAAGCCAGAAGCATCAGGCAGAATCGCCAAATGGGCCATAGAGTTGGGAGAACACTCAATAGAATATCTACCTCGGAAAGCCATCAAGGGACAAGCCTTGGCAGATTTTCTTGCAGAAGCAAAGTTCGATCAAGCAATCCCTGTTATTGCCGAACAGAAAAATCCTGCCAATGACGAACTAACACAGCCTCAAGAATCCGAAGTAGAACCGCCGGACTGCTGGAGTGGATTCGTAGATGGAGCTTCGAATAAGACGGGAAGTGGAGCTGGTATTCTACTTATCGCTCCCGACGGACACGAGGTAACTTATTCACTTCGGTTCTTATTCCCAACTACTAATAACGAAGCCGAATACGAAGCCCTCCTTGCCGGACTTCAATTAGCGCAAAGTCTATTTGTCAAATCTCTCAAAATCCATTGTGATTCACAAGTCATAGTGAATCACATGCTGGGTACAAGTGAAGCCCGAGATGAGAGGATGAAAAAATACTTGGACAAAGCGCAAAGCATTAGCCGAAGTTTCTCTTATTTTCGGATAATCCGCATTCCCAGAGCGGAAAACAGCCGAGCAGATACTTTAAGTAAGTTGGCCTCATATCCGAGCTCAAAGGTGGAGGAATTACTACACCGAAGCATTGATGAAGCTGAGGTACATTCAGTAACCAGCTCGCCGAACTGGATGACGCCGATCTTACAGTATCTAGATCAAGGACAATTGCCCGAGGATAAGAGAGAAGCTCGGAAAATTACATGCCGAGCACTTCGGTATGAACTTCATGAAGGAGTCCTCTTTAGAAAGTCCTACCTTCAACCGTTATTGCGATGTGTAGGACCAGAAGAGACGGACTACATCCTCAGAGAAGTTCATGAAGGATCTTGCGGTAGCCACATCGGAGCTAGAGCTTTAGCTAAAAAAGTTCTGAGATGGGGATATTATTGGCCAACTTTGGTACAAGAAGCAGTGCAGCTCGTCAAGACATGTACGAAGTGCCAAATTCATGCAAATATCCCAAGGATGCCGCAGACCGATCTATGTGCTATGCAAAGCCCTTGGCCTTTTATGCAATGGGGCATAGACATAGTAGGACCACTACCACAAGCTCCTCGGCAAATGAAATTCCTTATCGTTGCCGTGGATTACTTCACGAAGTGGGTGGAGGCTGAACCATTAGCTACGATAACGAGCTCGAAGGCATTGGATTTCGTCTGGAAGAACATAGTGTGCCGATTTGGCATACCCCACATCCTCATTTCGGATAATGGGACTCAGTTCACCGACAAGACATTCAAGAATTGGTGCCAAGAGCTGAATATTCAACAGCGGTTCACTTCGGTCTCCCACCCACAAGCAAACGGACAAACGGAGGTAACAAACCGTATCTTGGTGAAAGGGTTAAAAGCTCGGTTAGAACAAGCCAAAGGACAATGGGTAGAAAATCTCCCTCAAGTCCTATGGTCCTACCGAACTACACCCAAAACCTCCAACGGTGAAACTCCGTACAGTCTGGTGTACGGCACTGAAGCCGTGATTCCGGTTGAGATCGGCGTACCCAGTCCCCGAACTCTAAATTTCTCCTCAGAAATGAATGATGACGGACTGAGAGCCGAACTAGATCTGGCCGAAGAAAGAAGAGAATTGGCCTGCATAAAAGCAACCAAGTACAAGGAGCAAGTAGCCCGGTATTATAACCAAAGGGTGAAAAAGCTGCAATTTCAAGTGGGAGATCTCGTCTTGAGAAACAACGAAGTAAGCCGAGCAGAAAAGCTGGGCAAACTCGAACCCACATGGGAAGGTCCATATCGGGTGTCAGAAGTCCTCGGCAAAGGGTCTTACAAATTGACTCACATGTCAGAAGAACAAGTACCCCGAACATGGTACATTTCCAACCTCAAGAAGTTCCATTTGTAAGAGACAGTCCGGTCAGTCAGTCTTGTGTCTAGTTCGGTCCTAGGGGTATGTGCTTTCTTTGTTTTTTACTTGTTTTTCATGTTTGTCTATGTGCGTTTTGTTCGTCTATGTGCGTTTTGTCTGTCTATATGCGTGTCGTCTCTTACAAATGTTACTGAGGTATCTTGTTCTTCGAAGGCTGATCCCCTTTTTAGAACATATATAAGCCAACGATTGTGAGTCCAAGCTTCTAAGGAGGATACAAGACCACAATTCAGCTTAAGAAACAAGCAGTTCGTCTGAAACGAACTGCAACAAAGGGAAAGTCCGATCCACGCGATAAAACTCGCCGAACTAGGACAAGGGAAAGTCCGATCCACGCGATAAAACTCGCCGAATTAGGACAAGGGAAAGTCCGATCCCCAAATTAGGACAAGGGAAAGTCCGATCCGAGCGATAAAACTCGCCAAATTAGGACACAAGCTTAGTCCGGTCAAAGAAATTTACTTCATAAGACCAAAGACGAGTCCGGTCAAAGAAGTTTACTTCATAAGACCAAAGACGAGTCCGGTCAAAGAAGTTTATTTCATAAGACCGAGGACCAAGTCCGGTCAAAGAAATTTACTTCATAAGACCAAAGACGAGTCCGGTCAAAGAAGTTTACTTCATAAGACCAAAGACGAGTCCGGTCAAAGAAGTTTATTTCATAAGACCGAGGACCAAGTCCGGTCAAAGAAGTTTACTTCATAAGACCAAAGACGAGTCCGGTCAAAGGAGCTTACTTCATAAGACCGAGGACGAGTCCGGTCAAAGAAGTTTACTTCATAAGACCGAGGACGAGCACGATGAAATTTTTTCGCTGAGCTGTAAATACGCAGTGATAGAAGCGAAATGAAGATTTCATTTATTAAAACTTGTTCGGCATACAACTCCGCTGCCTACGAGAAGGCGTTACGCTATTACAAAGGACTATTCTACTGTCCCTGGTTGCTAAAGTTGAGCCATCTATTCACAAAATCCTCGTGAAGCCGAGTTCGGGCGTTCCGGGCAGCTGAAGAATAAGCAGGTCGACGAGATGCTCTGATCGACCTACCGCCTCTTCCTTGAGTCCGGGAAGTACTGGCACCTCGGCGGCGAAGAGTCTCTTCACGAAGCATTTGTTGATCTTGCTCACTCATAATCACAGCTCCTCTACGAACTTCAGTCCGTCCTTGTCTTGACGTTTCCGGTTGCTCCTGAGTCCGTTCTCGTCTTGACGTTTCCGGTTGCTCCTGAGTTCGTTGCTGATTTGGAGTAGGATTTTGAGCAAGTGGATCAGAGGTTTGAGCTGGAGTATGAGCATCTGTTGGCGGGAAATGCCTAAGGAATCTCTCGATTGAAGGACGCCGGGAAAGAACGATGTCGTACCGAGAAGCCCAGCGCCGCAATGATTTCACAACTTGTTGGCAAGCCGAGCTCTCCAGCGCATTGTTCCTCCGGAGTACGTGATATTCCTCCCACAGTTCGTCAACTCGTTCCTGAACTTCAGAGATGGTCATTCCCCCGCGCCTGCTGATGAAATCCTCATACGCAGTCCTCTCAGCGACGGCAGTGTTCAGCTCGGCCTCCAGATCTTTCTTTTCGGACTCTAAGTCCTTATTGTCGGCCTCCAGCTTCACTAAACAAGCCAAGAGTTCGTCATTCTTCATCTGGTCAGCTATGGCTTTTTTCTCAGCTTCGTCTAAAGCGGAAGAGTACAGCCGCTTCCAGTGAAGTACCTCCAGCTCCTTGAGTACAAAGCAGCTACGTCAGTTCGGCATTTCAGCTTACCGAGCAGGTAGTAAACCACAACAGGAGTAAAAGAGAGTACGAAAAGCTATACGAAGACACAAGTGCAGAAAGAAGAATTTTTTCATTCATAAGAAAAAATTTTTTACACAAGGAGGGCTTCAAGGCCATTTTACAAGAAGGAAGAAACTAAACTAAGAGAAGGGAGACGAAATCATACTTCGCCAGCTTCGTCTCCGGCTCCTCGGTGAGGTTCAGCTTCCTTCTCCTTGTCTGCCTCAGCTTCAGCCTCGGCCTCCCTGCTCCTCCCAGCCTGCTCGGTGCCTCCATCACCGATCAGCAGCACCTCTTGCTCGGCCTGCCTGTCTCCGGTCTGCTGATCAGGCTGCTCGGTCTCACCCTCTCCGTGGAAAATTGGAGCGGGTGAAACTGGCCCTAAGGAGGCAAAGATAGCCTCCATATTCTCGTCCCGGTCAGCTCGGCAACTACGAACTCGGTCAGCAGAAAGCAGGACCGAGGACGAAGCAAGCTCCTTAAGGAGCGGCAGACTCTGGAGACGAGCTGCTATCTCTCGGCCGTACAGCGGCAGGACGACTTCGGGCCCTTGCTCGGCATTATCGGTCATCAGTTTCAGCAGATCACCGACAAAGGCCGAAAATTGATTGCTCAGAAAGAGTTTCTCCGCGAAAGCACGGAGAACCTCCCCTTGGGCCACCACGGCGGCAGCATCCCTCCGTTTCGTCTGCTCTCGCTGGATGACGAGCTGGTTTTTTGGCAAACTGGGCTTCATCCTGGGCCGAGATCCTAGCAGCTCTGGCCTTCTCAAAGTCGGCCTTAGCCTGTTCGGCTTGGTGACGAGCTGCCGCCAACTTCCTCTGCATCTCAGCATAATCGTTGGACGCTTTGGAGAGTTCAACGGCGACGAGCTTGGAGAGCATATCGTTCCTCTGAAAATGGAAAAAGGAAAGAGTCAACAGGGGCCACCAAAAAAATACAGGAAAAAAAAGCAAGGCCAGAAAATCAAGAAGAGAATTCACCTCGGCAAAATCCGTGGGCCATAAAAATGGCTCACAGATATGTTCCGAAGGAGGCGCCAAGACCACGTTTTTCTCTGGCGCTCTTGGGGGCTTCTGGGTCTTCCCCTTCCCCTTTGCCGAAGTGGACTCCGGCTTTTTTGGATCCGAAGAAGAGGTCTTTTGCCTCTTCGGATTCTTCTCGGCATCAGACGCCGAGCTGGTGGTTTTCGGCCTCTCCGGTTCCTTAGATTCGGAGGATTTGCGGCTAATCTTGTTCAGCAAGTTCACTGTCAAAAAGCAAGAAAACAAGGTTAGTTTTCGTCGTCAAGGCAGTAATGCATAAAAAAGAATTCCTCACCCTCAGTCTCTTCATCCGAAGACGAGGAGTCGAACACGAAGTCGCCCTTGACGAGCTCAGACTCCAGGTACTGCTTCCTAATCATAGGAATCTTATTGAGCTCGCCCTCGAGCTCGTCCAACGGTTCTAACCGAGGATGAGGAATCACGGACTTCGGCCCTCTCCAGGGAAAGCCCGGAGCCGCTGTCCTATTATAAAAAAAGAAGCGATGCTGCCACTTTGGCCACTTGGTTTTGCAGAAGGCCCTAAAAGGCTGTAAAGGGATCAAGTAAAACCAAGATCCTTTTCTTTTAAACTGGAAAAAATTAAGGATTGCCCTCAGAGACAGATCCTTATCTAGCCTACGCAGTTCGGCAGCAAAGGCCGATAAGTGCCTCCAAGAATTCGGAGTCACCTGACCTAAAGGGAGTTGGAAAAAATCAAGCAGCTCTACAAAGGCAGGGGGAAGAGGGAAACGAAGCCCGCATTCCAAGCCGGCTTCATAAACGGTGGCGTAACCCTCCGGCGGCGAGTCAGCCCTATGAAGGTCGTCGGGAATCGCAACCTTCCCCCCAGGAAAAAAATATTTTTCGTGTAGGGATATCACAGTATCCTTACTCAAGATGCTGTGAAAATACTCTACGGTCTTCTCCCCGGATTCTTTCCGGCTAGAAGACCCCTTACCCTCTTTCCTACCGCTACCTGACTCAGAAGAAGAAGAAGAAGACATGGTTCTTACTCTTTGAAAGTCTGAAGAAATTCTGAAGAAATTCTTGAAAGTGGAAGGAAATTTTTGCGCAAAAGAGAGAGAAGGCAGAAGAAGCAATAACAAAAGTATTCAAATGATGAAGAAAGGACGTATTTATCAGATTCGGAGAAGATTTCAAAATCATCGCACCGTTTCGAATCCCACCTTTTCAGGATTCAACGGCCGGATTTTACTGTCGCATTTAATGCAGTCACGCGCAAGGCACGTCCCCTGACGTCAGCCTCCCCCGTACCTTTATCCAGAATGCCGAAGTGACTCGCTTCGCCGAAGTAATTCACTTCGCTTTTCGGGGGGGGTAGTGATGGGGTACGTACTAAACAAGCCCAATAGCAAGTGACGGCCCATCAGCCCAAAGCCCAAGGAAGAGTATCAGTTCGGCATTACCAAAGAGTTCGGCCCCAGCCTACAGCTCGGTAAAAGCCGACCAATCAAGCTCTACTCTCAGATCGGCAAAAGCTGCTCGGCAATAGTTCAGAAGTTCGGTCTCAGTATTCGACCGAACTGGGAGATAGTGGACTCATGCAGAACCTCCACGACCTCCACTACACGATCTATTTAGTGGTGTCAACTCATGCAGGATAGCGGACCAAACAAAGAGATAGTGGACCCATGCAGGATCTCATGACCTCCACGACATCCACTACCTAGTTAGTGGTGATGCAAGCCACGACCTAGTTAGTGGTGATGCAAGCCACGATCTTAGTTCAATGTATAAATAGAACTTAGATCAGATAGAAGAGGTCTCTAGATATCAAATATCATATAGCAAGTCTGTATTTGTAAGCTGGAAAACCAGATCAAGCAATACAATCTTGCCCTCCTTTCTTCCCGTGGACGTAGATTTACCTCAGTAAATCGAACCACGTAATTCCTTGTGTCGTGATCTATATTTTTCACCCGCATTTGTTACCATCAAAAATTCGCCCAACCATCAACGTACTGCGCCAATAAACAGCCGCGTGGGCACGGGGTCTGCCCCAATGACGAAAACGGGTATTCGGCCGGCAACGGGTGTTGCCAAACATCCATACCCAAAGGTATGCATTAACTTCTTTCATAGTAAGTTCAGTTATATTTTGAGTTTATAAGGTATTAAGGTAAGCGCACACTCCCTTCGTCCCATTCTAAGTGTCAAACAATCTAAATGTTACATTTTTTAAAACATAAAACATTTCTCTCTATTTAATTATATGTTATGGACTCATTGTCCTGTGAGAACAATTGGTGTGAGGTATATAGACTGAATGGACTCTATCGGCTAGTCTTTTAGGCTGTGTTATCCTGTTTGGTCTATATTATTATATCTCTTACTTTTCTTAACTCACAAAACAAGTTTGCATAAAGTCCAGTGTAGAATAAGAAATGCTATAGTTAGAATGGACAGAGGGAGTATATTGTACGGATAGGAATGGACAGGATGAAGAGAATATGTGTGATTGATGCTACAATCAATGAAAGATAAAATCGAATCAAAATAGATTATTTACTTTCCTTCATAATGTAGAATCGAACTCAATATAAAGAGTTTATGTAATAGAGTTGATTAACAATGTAGGCATTACAATTTTTGACGTCTTTAATTTATTTCTGCATTAGTCTTATATTTTCCGTATTCTATTTACTATCAGGCACGACGTTCTTGGCAACACAGTTAAGTGACGCAGGTGGAAAATGGGTACGCAGCAAGTTTTTCCCGTGCAGTTACACCTTCGTAGAGGAAAAACGAACTCCCAAGCAATCTGCATTTTCGTATCCGTTTTCCGACTTGAATAAGTCCAAAAATATCAATGAGTGGGTGCTGAGTACCCCGCAGCCGGTGGTGCGGCTAGACTGGAGGGTTGGGACCCAAAATTGCAGTGAAGCTCAGCGGAATTCATCCACCTATGCCTGCAAAGCCAATGCTGATTGTCTCAATCTTGAGTACCTCTGTCGCTGCAAGAAAGGATTCCATGACAATCCATACCTAAATGGTTGCCAGGGTTAGTAGTGTTTCTTTTAATATGAAATCCTTACATTATTTTTAATTCATCTTCTTCCTAATTGTAGTCTATAAATATATAATGATGTGTACTATTATTAGTTTGACATTACATAACATATCAGATACTAATACAATATCTGTTTGTTGTTTCACAATATCAATAAGATTTTCTTAAGTCAACTGATATGTTTTGTGATGTCAACTGATATAGTTCTCATTTTAACCAACATATCAGTTGTGAAGTGAAGTTAACCACTCCGGTGTGACGTAATATTCTAATACTCCTATACAATTTTTTTTGGACCCAGATATTAATGAATGTGAAAATATTGACCTTAATCCTTGCAATTCAAATGCGATTTGCACCAACACTAATGGGTCTGCCTACTGCTCTTGCCCAAAGGGGTATGCTGGTGATGGTTTGAAAAATGATGGCAAAGGTTGCATACCATCAAATATGATTCATGTCTTCATAGGTAATTTAATTTTAGTACAAGTTTTAGTTTAAATGCTAAGATTATTCAGTCTAGCTAAATTGATGAGTGATTTTATGAGTAGGTGTGGGCTCCGGAATAGGATTTCTTCTTTTCCTCTCAATTTGTATCCTGGTGCATATACTATTACGAAAGAGAAGGAATAAAAACCGTAAGGCGAAATTCTTCAAACGAAACGGTGGTCTTCTCTTACAACAACAAACAAATGAAAGAACAATTCAAAAGGCCAAGCTATTTTCTTCTGAAGAGTTGGAGAAAGCCACGGATAACTTCAATGAAAGTCGAATTCTTGGACAAGGAGGGCAAGGCACGGTCTACAAAGGAATGTTGTCCGATGGCAAGATTGTGGCAATCAAGAAATCGAAGCTTCTCGATAAGGACCACTTAGAGCAATTTATAAATGAGGTTGTGATACTATCACATGTTAATCATAAGAATGTGGTCAAATTGTGGGGATGTTGTCTGGAGACCGATGTTCCTCTCCTCGTCTACGAGCTAGTGCCTAACGGGACACTCTTTGATCTAATTCAGGATCCTAACACTGAGTTCCAAGTTTCGTGGAACATGCGTCTGAAGATCGCAACAGATATTGCTGGAGCGCTCGCATATCTTCACTCTGCGTTGTCCATACCTATCTACCATAGAGACGTCAAGTCCAGTAATATTCTTCTAGGTGAAAAATATACGGTTAAATTGTCTGATTTCGGGATCTCTAGGTCTGTTGGAACGGACCAGACACATTTGACCACATTGGTAAAGGGAACATTTGGATATCTGGATCCAGAATATTTCCAGTCGAGCCAATTTACAGGAAAGAGCGATGTTTACAGTTTCGGAGTGGTTCTTGTCGAACTTTTGACAGGACAGAGGCCGATAGACATAAGAGAAGAGGAGAGAAGTTTAGTGATGCGTTTTCTTGAATCTATGGAAGAAAACAATTTATACAAAATTTTGGATGACGAAGTTTTGAAGCATGGCAATGAGGTGGAGGTTACTGCAGTTGCATGGCTTGCGCAAAGATGCTTGAATTTAAAGGGGAGAATGAGACCAACCATGAAAGAGGTAGCAAGAGAATTGGAGAGTTTGCATATGTGTGTAGAAGATGGGGAAGCTTGTGAAGCCAAGTCCATTATTATTTCGGACAATGAGTATGCATGCACAACTAGTGGTATAAGTGTAGAATAAACATCTTCTTTACTTACATTTTAGCTATGAAAGTATGCATGCAACTTGAAGTTGATAGAGATATAACTTTCATTTGTACTATTTACCTAATGGTAGCTTTCATTGACAGTTTCAATTTTCACACTCGATTATGCAAGAAAAATTTTCTTATAAAATGATAGAACGATTGAAATGAATAACCAAGTTAATTGATGCCTCAAAAAGGGGCAGAAAGGGGCTCTTTAATATCCCTACATTCCGGTGATGATTCCACTACTAAACATTGGCAATAAGTCTCCACAGTAACAACCTCTTCCTTGAAAACTGCCCCGCCGCGGCCACTCTCCTCCACCACCTTCTGTGGCTGCAGATTTTCGCCTGAAACTGTCACCACCACCGCCGGCTCTTTGATTTCGACCACGTCCTTCAGTCCCTGCAGCTATGGAGTTTCATGGATGTAAGAATCATTGAAATTAGTCAAATTCTGGTTTGTCCCATACTTTTTAAAACTAGAATAATAAATCACCAAGTTTCAGATCTTTGCAATTATCTCGTACGTCATTTTTCCGGTGAAGCCTGTGATGGTGTGAAAACCAAATTTCGCAATTATCCGACCACCGTTTCAAGGCAAATCACACTACGTCAGTTTGTGCCACTGTCGTTTTGTCCACATAGATAAATCTGATTGGCACATCATTGCAACAAAAAAAACGACATATGGGCTAATTGTGATATTCTCGAACCTGGTGATCAGTCATTCCAGTTTTAAAAAGTGTGGGACAAACCAAAATTTGACTAGTTGCGATTGTTTTGGCAATTAGGCCAAAATAACCTTAAATTCAACTTGTATAAAGAAATCAAACCTCAGTAAACATAGTTGATGCTTCATCCGGTTCCTTTGTCTGAACAATATCAACAGCAATTTCCTGTACACAAAAATGATTCATCATAATAAACATGTTAATCATACAAAATGATTCATAATACTGTTTGCAAACAAACCAAGAAATAAGAAATGCATACTCTGGCGTGATCGAGCTGTCCTTGTTTCAAGGTGCGAGGCTCCAACTCAATTGAACAACAGTAGTTTGCCATAAACGAAATACAAATCCAAGATTTCTCATAAAAAGATAGTACTAATAATATTAATTCAGTTGATCTTGATCATGAGCATCAACTACTTTTTTGTTAGTACAGATAAGATACAGTTAAACCGTTTTATATATTCAAAATTTTCAAACTGGGAAGTCACGGATTAGTGACCTTGTGCCTCTAGCTTTTTGAACAACTTTTTTTTTTCACTTTCTCAGAGCAATGTGGTGTTTCACGAGAGAGAAATAAATACTAGCTCCCACATTTTATTGTAATTGGTTGGGCAATAGAGTGGGATTATGGCCTAACAAACATATATAGACCAATTTTTAAAACTAACGGAATGATGTGATGGGCATTTAGTAAAGAAAATGGCTGATTTTTAATATTCATAAAAATCAAATTTTAGTAATATAATTAATAATATTAATATTAATTTTCGTCCAATCCGAAATTGAGTATTCTTGGCTTTCCTCTTTAATATAGTGAGAAATGATATGCTACATACTTTATGTGAGCTCCTTATGTGTCACTCTCATTTGACGCACGTTTAGTGTTGTTCGTTTCGATTTATATATTTAGTTTAATTTTAATATATTAAAAAATATTATTAAAATTTTTTATTTCACAAAATTCATAAAAATCAAACTCGATTTTCTCATTTTCTCTATAATTTTAAATAAATTAATAAAATAACAAATCATGCTTTGATTTTTTTTTTAATTTTATGAAATTAAAATTTTCAATAACATTTTTTAATGTATTAGAATCAAACTAAATATATAAATCGAAACAAACAATACTAAATGTGCGCCAAAAGAGATTGGTGACATAAGGAGCTCATATAAGATGTGCAACATATCATTCCTCTTAATATAGTATATTATTTTCGGCGCTTAATATATAAATATACATTAATTCATTTGAGTACGCTGCTGACATTAATTAATTAACATCTTTTTCCCAGAGCGGTTTTGTTCGAAAAATATATTTATCATTTATGAACTAAATTCCAACCGGTCGGGTTTCTCGGTGGTATATATTTATTTCGAACATCTCTTGAAGATATTATCTAGGTCAACTCACCTAGCGCACGATTCGTTGCAGTAATAATATTAGGACCTCTAAACATTGATCACAACTACCCAAAATTCTTGGGTTACGAAAAATATTTACCTATTGATAAGTCAAAGTAGTTTATAACCAATATCGTATGCTCAATGTTATGTCAACAATGATTAAGAAATAACAATCACCAAGACCTCATCTTTCAGTAAATAGCAAGAAAGACTTATCTCACTGTTAGATCCGTTCGATACTATACCACACCAGTGTCGTTTATTTTCTAAAGGCGACATAAACATGTGGACTGACACAACAACCTTTCTTGATAGGCAGTCAAAGGTTATCTAGGGTGTGACATTTTATTTTTCTTTTGCAAAGCATTGCATAGAATTAGACTTGTTTGTTTTTTATACATTTAAATGTTTGAGAAACGTCTTATAAATGCACAAGCAAACACAATGTATTATTATTACTTCTTCTCAAATCGGGTTAAAGGTTGATTGTAGAGTTTATTGTAAAAAAGCAAAAATCTATTAATGAGAAATGCTAGAAACATGATTTTCAGTCAACCATAATAAGAAAATGGTTGTTGCCAAGAACGAGCACTCAGTTATGGATCATAAAGAAAATGGAATATTAAATGCTAAGTACTCGATCCACTGGACTCGAGTATGAAATCCCTACATCAAATAAATCACAATTCATGGCAATAACTGCTCAGGGCATAGAAAACAATTTGAATGCGAGCACATGTGTATGGACACATGCGCCTTTGAGATTCATAACTCAGCATGTGCATGGAAACTTTACCCAATACTCTTTTCAACAACTCAGCATGCACATTTAGAAATATATATAGGCTAAGTACATGGTATGTGTCAAAATATACATATATATTTGAGAATAATTGTCGAGCCATGATAATAACGGCATGATAATAACGCATTGGGCTTTTCTTTAAAGAGGTACTCCCTCCGTCCCATAATAATACGCATTTTTTTCCTTTTTAGTACGTCCCATAAGAATATGCACTTTGTAATTTTGAAAAATCTTTTCTCTCTAATGAGGTAAGACTCATTCTCCACTAACAATACTTTAATTACTTTTTCTCTTTATATCTCTCTTACTTTACCAATTTTACATTAAAACTCGTGTCGAACCCAAAGTACATCCTCTTTGGAAACCGGGGAGTATAATCTTACTAAATTCTCATGTTAATAGTTTGACAAAGTAGTCTAAGTTCTTTCCTTAATTCACCTTATTTGAACATCCACGTGCTTGGAAGGTAAGCTCCCTTGTAGTACCCATATTCAATTAATTTATTTTAACATAATAGACATTGTAAAATAAATTATTTATGATAAGACAACAACTTGAAAAAATAAAATAAAAGTGCGAATTTTAAAGAAAATTTAAAAATGACATTTTTCGGTATTTATACGTGCATTCGCACTTAACGTGTTTGGATATAAATTTCATATAATACATTTCGTAATACTCAATCGAAATTTTATCACATATCTTATTGGGGATATGCATCTTAGTTCCATGTCGCTCTAAGAAATTTATAATATTACTTCACACTAATTAAATCAGATTTAATTAATTTGAGTCTAATTTAAATGGGAGATTTAATTACTTGATATTAATTATATAAAGAGGTTTAATTTCTTGAGACTAATTAAATGTCATTGCCATTAGTTTTTGGTAAATGTTAGGAATATTTATTCTTTTTTTTTACTTTATTTTATCTCATATCTTCTCCCATCTACTCTAGTACATGCTCATTGAACTAATTAAACATTTTTTTTTTCTTTAACTATTGTGTCAAATGAAATGTCTCATTTAGATCTTGATGAAAGGAAGTCTTATATTTGTATCATGGAAAGGTAGTGCTTTTTTAAATAAAATATTTTGAAATATGTAAACATGAATTCTAACATAATTATTAATCCTAATTCAAAATAAACACTCCATTTAAGAAGTTAAACATTTTTTTGATAAAGTAAAGACAATTTAGTCAAGAGTATCTAGGAAGTAACTCACACACATCTTATACATAACGAACTCCCACAGTCCAAAAATTCTTTGAAATAGGAGTATGTGAAATCACTCTGCTTTTCCCCTTCCATATTCCCCCTTTTTCAGTTACATGTCATCCCTCAGATCCATCTTGCCAACTGTACATATGATAGTATGCATGGGGGATTCGTTTGATTGCTAAAACTTGTCATTTTTAGTGGAGTATTCAAGACTGAAAGCTCCGATCTTTGCATGAAGGAATCTTGTTGTTTGAAATTCTTTGAATTGTGATTATAGGGGAAATTTTGTGGGATTGGAGGCATGCGCGGTGGATGCCTGGATGTCTGATTTATTCTTCCCGTTTTTGTTGAAATCTTGTTTGCCGCGAACAAGAAATCTCTGTAACAATCTTTATAGTTTTGTGTTTGAGAGGCTGGGAAATTGTCTCTCTTGTGTTTGAGCAATTTTGTGACTGAAAAAAATCGTATTGAAATTTCAGAGCTGGTGACTTTTCTGGGATCTTTGAGGCTGTGATTGTGTTGAGATAGGAGAGATGGAAATGTCTTGCAAGGAGAGTAAGGCAGCTGCAGCGGCGGCTTTGGACAACGGCAAGTATGTACGTTACACGCCAGAGCAGGTTGAAGCCCTCGAGAGGTTGTATCACAACTGTCCAAAGCCGAGCTCAACGCGGCACCAACAGCTGATTCGTGAATGCCCCATCTTATCCAACATCGAGCGTAAGCAAATAAAAGTTTGGTTTCAAAATAGAAGGTAAGAAGCATTTGTTGTTGTTGTTGTCGTTTTCTAGTGTATATTTACTCTATAATTTATGAAACTTTAATGTGAATTTTGAATATTCAATTTGAAGTCATGTTTTATGCTCGTATTTTCAGACTTTTGTTCTAAGCTTGATGATATTGAAAATCCAGATGCAGAAAGAAGCAAAGGAAAGAGGCTTCGCAGCTACATGGTGTGAACAGGAAGCTGGCAGCCGTGAATAAGCTCTTGATGGAAGAGAGCGATAGGCTGCAGAAACAGGTATCTCAATTAGTGTATGAAAACAGCTACTTTCGCCAGCATACGAATGAGAATCCACACTCATCCTTATATTTTCAATCTCAGCAGCAGATTAGTTCGAAATGTGGTCTCAATAAAGCCAATTATGCTTGCAGAATGCACTTTCCACAAAAGACACAAGCGGTGAATCAGTCGTGACGAGTGGTCAACAACACCACTTGACGCCGCAGCATCCACCAAGAGATGCTAGTCCTGCAGGGTGAGTAGGGTCTGTCTTGAACGCAGTTGTGTGTGCGTTTTCGGTTAGTTATGAACAGTGGATATGTTATTGAGTGTAAATCACCGAGCGTAGCATTTAAAAGTCAAGGGAGTAGTGGAGGAATGGTTGTTTGAGTCATTTTCTTGATTGAGGAAGGAGGAGTATATATGTCTTTATCATGCTATGTGAGCCCATTTACCTTGTCGTGCGTGTTTCTGGGTGTCTTATGAAAGTTCATTTACAGACTTTTGTCCATTGCAGATGAAACTTTAGCAGAGTTTCTTTCAAAGGCAGCTGGAACTGCTGTTGAGTGGGTTCAAATGCCTGGAATGAAGGTACACTTCTTTCATTATTCTTCAACTCTATTGCATTTTTTATTCTGTCTTGATATATGCAAGATTTAATATTTTTTACACTTTATAGGCCTTCATTTTAGTGTGATATGTTATGCATGTGTGCACAGAGTCATAGGTTAATTTCATGAAGGCTTAAAGGTCTTTTAACCCTATTATAAACTTAAGTGTTTATCATTTGAATAACAGTACTTAAATCCTCCACTAGTACAAGTTGAATATTTTACTACAATAGGAGGGTATAATGTTTGCATGAATATTTTAATGGATATTAGCAGTTTTGACCTATTGACTTTATATTAATTTCGAGTAGCCTGGTCCGGATTCCATTGGAATCGTTGCTATTTCTCATGGTTGCACTGGTGTGGCAGCTCGAGCTTGTGGTCTGGTCGGCCTCGAGCCTACCAGGGTAAAGTTATCTGTTTTTTTTGTAGAGAATCCAACTTGTTAAGTGATGATTTTGGTGGAGTGAAAAATGGATTACCAAAGTATATTTCAGGTTGCAGAAATCCTCAAGGATCGGCCTTCGTGGTTAAGCAACTGCCGAGCTGTGGATGTTCTCAATGTGCTGCCTACTGCCAATGGTGGAACCGTTGAACTTTTGTACATGCAGGTAATTGTGATTTCAATCACGGTGTTCCTTTGCTATTCCTTCTGTATTTCTTACGGATGGGGCTTTTATAATTGGAAACTTTTAGTTATACGCTCCCACAACTTTGGCACCAGGCCGTGATGTTTGTTTGCTGCGCTATACTTCGGTCATGGATGATGGTAGCCTAGTGGTAGGTGACCATAACTTCTATTTTTTATTCAAGGAAAATCTCTAATGTAACAATGCATTCTGAACCAATTTAATGGTTACAGTATCGTTGGTTTCGCATTCAAACTAAAGGTTTGTGAAAGATCACTTAGCAACACTCAGAATGGTCCTAGCATGCTGCCCGTGCAAAACTTCGTCAGGGCAGAGATGTTGCCTGGCGGTTACTTGATCAGACCTTGTGAGGGAGGAGGATTGATCATTCACATCGTTGATCACATGAATTTGGAGGTACCTAAATATATCTGCCACGTCTACACTGTGCCTTGGGGATTGTTCTGATACATACGAGTTACGCTGTTGGCAATTGAAACTAAAAATATATTACAACTATCCTACATCGGTGTACAAAGAGAACTGAAATCACTATATAAGTCTCATTGTTCCCTCCTATCACCAATTGGTTTTAGAAAGGAACTCATGGATTTCTCTTACGCCCCTAACAAAGATCACTTTCTTAATATTTAGCATATATAAGCATAACATAGGTGCCAAACAGAAAACACGCAACTAATTTCATTTATTCCCCTTTCCTTACCAGGCATGGAGTGTACCTGAGGTTCTGCTCCCTCTTTATGAATCTTCGACGGTGCTTGCTCAAAAGACGACCATGGCGGTGAGAATAGAGCAATAATAAGAACTGATAGGCCGACTATCCTTTGTGTCACTAATGTCATGACTTCTGGTGCTCTTGTTCTCCCACACAGGCTCTTCATCATCTCAAGCAGATGGCTCACGACATTCCGCAAACTAATATAAGCAACTGGGGCTGAAGACCAG
The DNA here is from genome assembly GCF_004379255.2 of Salvia splendens. NCBI lineage: Eukaryota > Viridiplantae > Streptophyta > Magnoliopsida > Lamiales > Lamiaceae > Salvia > Salvia splendens. The sequence goes on along the minus strand of NW_024598911.1, from coordinate 44,750 downwards.
CAGCTTTGCAAGCACTTGGCAATCGGTTGAGCAGGTCCTACTATTCTACTTCTCACGAGTCTGGTTTTATTTCTATTTTTGGCTTCTTATGTGTGCAATTTCCTGATTATCAATCAGGGGATTCAACGAGGCTCTGAATGGATTCAGCGATGAGGGGTGGACCTTGATAGTAACGACGGCATGGACGATGTTACCATTCTTGTCAACTCCAATCTAGCAAAAACTTATGGGGTTTAATATCTCTTTCACGAATGAGTACAACTCCATTTTCAATGCCGTCTTGTGTTCCAAAGCTTCAATGCTTTTACAGGTACTTTACTTAAAAGCTTGATCTTCTTGTCTTGCCCCAATAATTCTTTTAGCAAATTACAATTATTGATTCTATTGCATTCATTATTATTTTGTCAGAATCAAGTCTCTGATTAACTCTTTCTTACTTGTGTGCAGAATGTGCCACCTGCGATACTGCTCAGGTTCTTGCGGGAGCACCGGTCGGAATGGGCGGACAACATTGATACCTTTGCAGCATCTGCTACCAAGATTGGTCCATGTACTTTCTTAGGGACTCGGGTTGAAAATTCCGGTGGTCAAGTCATCCTTCAACTGGTCCAGACTATCGAGCATGAAGAGGCAAGTGCATAGGGTTATTCTTCTCAACTTTTGCTATCTTATCTGACTCTAATTTATTGTAATAGCCTTTGTTGAAATCTCTAAATAAGAACATATTGTTTGGTTTTCCAATAGCTTCTGGAGGTAATTAAGTTGGAAGGAGTCAGCCACATGCCTGATGATGCAATGATGGTTAGAGACATCTTCCATTTGCAGGTAGATATTCCCATTGGATTCCTGCCCAGTTACTAGCTATGATATGTAATGATAGAACAATCCCTCTTGCCTTATTTTTATGTTCAATGTCAAAAACCCACTGGTATAAGTGAAAGGACCTAGGTGCGTAGGTGTCGTTCAAGCAAGGATATATCCTACTGATCAGGATAGAGATCCTAACTAACCTAGACCTTGGTTTCAAAGATTCCTCAACCCACTTCTACTGATCAGTATAGTGGTGGTAAGGGTCGAATCCCACAGAGATGGTGCGTTCTTAAACTACCGCGATGACAATTGGAAGATTTGGTTAGCTACCACGCTTGGGTTGAGTTTCTACCTAGGCTGGAACTTAAAGGAGGTGTTCTACTGGTCAGACGGTAAGGAAAACATTTGGAATGTAACTGTGTACGTGGAATGGGGAGACAATTTTGTAACAGAAAATATTTGGAAGGTACGTGTTTCTATTTTGGGCTAAACAGAATATTCAGAGTGTAGTGGAAGTTTGATGACTAGGCTGACAGGGCTTAACTAAAAGTGAAGGACAAAAGCAAAAGCATCTCGAAAAGTAAGTGGTCCCCTCCAATTGAAATAGACATCATCTTCTTCAACAAACACTTCCAAAATTCAGATAACAATTCCAGATTCAACACGGAAAACTCAGATTAACAACTCACAAACACAGATCCAAAACTAAGAAATCAAATCTGAAATCAAACACTGAAACTGGACTTCTGCATACTGGTCAACATGAAAGAACGATTCAGAAATTAAAACTAAGCTTTGCATGCAACGATCTACTTTCCGATCAAACAGTACTTGTTTATCTATCCTAAAGAAATTTGTTACGTAAACGGAATTGAGAGATTCAACACTTTAAACACAGAGAAACTTTAGATCTAAGCTAACTAGGCAAGGGAATAAATAAACACCACAATAAACGAAACGGAAATCAACTTCATAGCATAAACACGTTCGGATCTTCAACAAAGTACTTCAAAAGCAGAAAATATCCAAAGGCAAACAAGATCCAACGTAAGGAAAGCGAGAAATTTAAAACTACGAAAGCAATGTAAAAGTGTTTTGCCACTCCGGGCGATGAGACTCTAAACTACGATCTTGCTGGCTGGAATGGACGATGACTGGAATTCTGGGAACATCTGAACGTCAAGTGATCATGGCTACGACGAGGCAAGAAGCGGGACACGGCTGAAAGACTGAAACTACCGAGAAAACTTTCTACCTAAAGATGGTGGTGAATGAGTGAATCTGTATGTGTCAATGTCCTCTCTCTCCAATTTGGCTTCCTTTTATAGGGAGGCTACCCTTGATTTTAGGGTAAATCCTCGTTGCAATTTGACTTCTTTGCCCTTAATTGTGGGTAATCCGTCCCAGCTATCCGTCTTCTCCATCTCAAGCCGTTTTAGCACGAATACTGATCAGTATGAGATCATGCTGGCGCCTCCTTCACCTGAACATTCCGAAACTTCCCTACTGGCTAGAATGCTTAACCTGCACACTTTAAACAACTGTTTTGCAAATATAATCAATTAAGCATATCATACTGACCCGTAACCAAGGCCTAGAATACGACTTATCAATAAGTTACTAACTTCCCTAATCCTTTCCACGTGCTTACTAACTTCATAGCACAAGAACTTATTACTACATCTGTTGTGGCATAAACTAATTGATGGCATGAAGAATGAGAGTGATCTTATGCTAGTGGGAAACAGATTCTAGAATGCCAGAATAGTCTTGTGTGTAAAAGAGTTCTAGATGGTAAGTCATTTTTGTACTTATCAAAAAGCTGTTCTGCAACGCAAGTTTGTGACCTGTGGTCTGCATCTTGAATTTGGCAGCTCTGTGGTGGCATGTGAAAATGCAGTTGGAGCACATGATGAACTTATATTTGCCCCTATTGATGCCGCCTTTGCTGAAGATGCTCCCCTTCTGCCGTCTGGTTTCCGCATAATTCCCCTTGGTTCTGGAAAGGTGAGTACTCTTTTGTTGCTGTTTTCCTTCTGTTTGTTTATTTCCCTTTCTTGTTACATCACTCAATATTTTGGAGTAATGAGCTTGATGATAACTCTTTGGAACCATATCTTGTAACGATGTTGTTACATATTCACTTGGTCAGAAGTCTCTTAATAAGGTTTTGGTATAGCTTTTAACTGAAAATTCCAAATTCAGAAGCTTTTATACGGATTCTACATCTAAACGGCTGCAATATTTCACAGGTAGCATCAAGTCCAAATCGTCCTCTAGACCTTGCATCTGCTCTACAAACTGGGACAGGAAGCAATAAACCGTCGAACGACCTTGCTGTCACCAGCAGCACTTCGAGATCTGTCATGACGATTGCTTTCCAGTTTGCATTCGAAAGCCACATGCAAGAAACTGTTTGCATCAATGGCCCGGCAATATGTTCGCAGCATCATATCATCTGTCCAGTTGGCCGCCCTAGCTCTCTCTTCAGCTCACCTTGGACCAAATGCTGGTCTTCGGTCTCCCCTCGGGACTCCTGAAGCCCATACCATAGCCTGTTGGATCTGCCAAAGTTACAGGTAAATCATATCAGAATATGATTGTTAATGTGTTTCTGTATAATACTTTCTCTCTTGATGCATTCTTGACCAATAATCATACACTCATTTTCCTATTGCTTCAAATGAGTATACAGTAAGATTCCATATCTTCAATACTTCAAAGAGGAAATGGCCCATACACTGCTTAGACGAGTACAAATCATGTAAGCTGATGGAAGTTTCCTTTTTAACTTGTAGGAACCATATGGGAGTGGAGCTTCTGAGGTCTAGCGGCGAAGGGAGTCTATCTGTCCTGAAAGCACTTTATCATCACTCAGACGCCATCATGTGCTGTTCCATCAAGGTAACTTTTTCATACATCTCGAATTGATCGTGTCATTCTTTCCGAGTTGTTGATGAACATCACGTCCTAAATTTTGTAGTGAAAAAATAACTGCTCTTGGTTCGTTTGCGTATTGTTCCAACTGTTCATCCAACAGGTCGTTCCTGTTTTCACCTGTGTGAACCAGGCTGGTCTTGACATGCTTGAGACGACCTTGGTCACACTTCAAGATATATGTCTGGAGAAGATATTTGATGCTCATGGTCGGAAAAACCTCTGCTCAGAGATTCCACACATTATGCTTCAGGTCAGCCAATATACAGCAATGCAACTACTACTTTTCGAAACCATTTTAATCTAGTTGAATTATTATGAGTATTTAGTCATTCTAAACTGGCAAACTTTGAAACTGAAAACATGGTATGAAAGTTGAAATCGCACATTTTGGGAGGTACCGTATGCCATCGGATGTGGGTTTGGATCCAAATATTTGATTCATCAAACAGTCTTAAAACAACTTTCTTCATAGAATGCCTTCCCGAGTGGATTAAAGCTTGTACAAGGCCCTCTGAATGTTTTGATGTGTTCGTTTACTAGCATCTTTTGAGCTCATTAGCTGTTTATCTTGGCAATGTAGGGCTTTGCGTCTCTTCAAGGTGGCAATCTGCTTGTTGAGTATGAGCCGGCCCATCTCGTACGAGAGAGCCATGGGAAGGTTCTGAATGAAGACGACGACCCACATTGCTTCTGCTTCTGCTTCATGTTCGTCAATTGGTCGTTTGTTTAATATCTTTGATAAACATACATTCGTTGAAAGTAACTAAATCCAACCCTTCGTCGAAATTTATTTATATATCTTTTCAATTGAAAACCGTCATTACAAAAATCACAGCACAATAATACAGCGCACACTAAAAATCACAAAATTTTAAGGAATAAGAGAGAATTTTGCTGCCTCAAATCCTTATAAAATCTTGTGATAAACTCTTCAGCAGCTTCATCTACGTGATTATCTTCTTCATCGTTTCTCAACGGAAACGGTGAGTCAGTTATCCTCAGCTGCCTCACCATCGGGCTCGGGCCGAAGCCCGGAAGAGCCGGCGAGGCAGTGGCGCTGTGGAACATCTCGACCGCGGCCTTCATTAGCTCTTCCTCGGTGGGGCGGCACTGCTTCCGCTTGTGCGCGGAGGTTTTGGCCCAGCTGAACTCGTATTCTAGGTGGCGATCCGAGGTAGAAGGGCGGTGGTGGTGGGGCATGAGGCTGTGGATGGCGGCTTTGCCGGCGATCTTGCCACGCTTCATCAGCATGCTGAGATCAGCTAATAGCTTCCCCTTTGAAATGCCTTTTCTCAGCATGAAATATACCACTTTTACTATTTTCAACAATTTCTTTGCTATGATTGGTAGATTTTGCTCCATTTTTCTGGCTGGATTTTTTTTTATGTTTGTTGATGGAGAAAGGTGTTTGGATAGAGAGAAGATTGTTTGATTTGATGGAAATGGAAGCTAATGAAGGTGGTATATATAAAGGGCAGTTAAGTGTACGCCCTGCTTTGTAGGTTGTACCGAGGTTTGTTCAATTTGATTAAATAAAACATTCTTCACTTTGCTTTTCAAAATGAGTGTTGTACATGTAACATATACATGGTTTACTTGAAGGTTTTCTAGTAAATATGTTGATTCGATGTTTAATATATCAAGCATTATTGAAGAATGTAAATAAATACTACTCCATTATTCAAATGAATTATTGATGATATGGTGCATTTTTTTTCATTTTATAGTGAGATAAAAGGGGTGTAATTAATTCGTTATAGAACCGATGTCTCTTAATTGAAAACATTAGTTGCTGTGTTCTAAATCGGGACAGATTGGTAATTTTGATGAGAAATATTAATGGTTAATTGGTTACTCCAATCTACCTTGCTTAAAAAGCTGGAAATAAAATTTGAATAGATCAACCTATGGAAGTCATGGGACCGATCAATAATGTAAATAAATTATGTTAAAACTCTTATAATTATTGGATTAGTTAGTTGATAGTTCTAATTGAGTCTAAATCATGATCATTACTTAGAGATGAAAAAAAAGTTGTACTGAGATAAAATAATCGAATAAAAAATGTCTCACTACTTATTACTGTACAATCATTGTTTCAAAAACCTTGAGATGACTGGTGTATGAAGAAATAAATGTCCCAAGATAGGGAAATTTAATAATAATTATATCGTTTTCAACCCGACCTGCAAGGAAAAGAAGAATGGCGTTTATTTGACTCCAGCATATAATTTTGGAATAATTTAAACATACTATAGTGATTATGTCCAGCATGGTTTACTTAGCCAGAAAGGTATGAGTCGGACACGTGTCGGTTGTTGTCCAAAATTAATTTCACCTAAAAAATAAAAACAAATTAATACTCCTACAAAGTATTTGCCAGGGAAATGAAGAAGCTTATTGTCGGTAGGAAAGTACGTAGTATTTGTCGTGTTGCTGGTGAGAATACACATCCCAATTGGTAGAAATACAACAAAAATATGTACAATTATATACTCCCTAAATATAGACAGAATACTATTATACTAACTAGTATCACACAGATTAAAATATTTAAAATATTGATTTTAGATGGTAAACAAAATAACTATGAATTATACAACTAAAACATACCATATATTTAAAATGCTTAATAACAAATTATAAAAAGTTGTAGAGCTCTGATTCACAATACATGAATGGGGACATTTGAAACAACATTTGATTAAGCTCTAAGAAGAAAAATGAATCTAACTCACATCACCTATAACAAAAGATTCCAATTATAGTAGTTACAACATTAATTTAATGCTCAAATATAAATAACATAATAATAAAAAATAATACTCATATTAGAATTAGTTGTATAATGTAAACAAAGTAGGTTTTAAATTAATATTAGACAAATTCAGATAAACTTATGACTATTGTGTTACATACAACACACTTAATAACAACAAATTTAAAAAATAGGCATGCAAATAAATAATAGAAAATAACTAAACGATTTAGATAATATTAAAGTAACAAAATTAAATATGAAGAATTGAGAATATAAACAAACATTATTATTATATAATAAAATTTATGCTGTAGAAAACGAACTTCACATTAAACTAATATTGATAGAGAGTCAAGAGAGTACCTAAAATTTGATCAAATCTCTGCAAAAAGTTCAAAAAAGAATGTAATGAGAAAAAGATAGAAATGTATGGATTATAAGCTATCAAATGCTATATATTTATAGTAGAAATTAGAAGTTAATTTCTTTTAAAACCTTTCACTTCCTCTACTTATAATTAAAATAAAAGGAATTAACTTCCTACAATCAAAACCTATAAATATGAAGAATAAAACGTTAAAAAACTGAATAATTAATTTCATGGATTGGTGGGGTCAAGACTTTATAGGGGACACGTTATTTCTTATATTATGACATATTTTTTAAATATTGAAATTCACCCAATAACTTATAAATATTTTTAAAAGTCAAAACTCGTCTTTTATATATGTATAGATAGATATGTCATCCCACGTAGCATTTATGATTATTAAGTAATTTAAATTCCGTAATATGTTGGCTATGTTGATAGCATTATAGTTTTATTTTTCATGATTTGTAATTCTTATTCGATTATGATCAAAATTATTAAATTTGCATAATTTGTAAATTTGAGGATCTTGGTCACAATTAACAAATGATGTAAAATAGAAGGAATAATCAAGAGTGATGATGAGAGGCTCTTGTAATGAAAATAGAGACTTAAACAAGTGTTTAATTATTCTTTCGTTATTTTTCAGATTTGGATTTAATCGTAGTTATTTTGTTTGTGTGTAACTGTTTTCAATTGGGATTATAAATTGAGTTTAGATATAACTCTATGAGATTAATGAGTTTATCTTTTCATTTACAATTAATACTAAGATTTTTAATGTTTATATACAGACTTTATTGTTACTTTATATTTTGGACAATTCAACATTAAAGGCTATAGAAAGAAAACGCTAAGGCATTGTTCGATATTACAGAATTGATGCTATGGAATTGGGATCGAGGCCTTCAATTGCAATTTGATGTTTGATGCTACAAAATATTTAGAATTGGAATTAATTGAATTCAAATTCAAATTTTCTCAATTCCACTATTTGAATTACATATCAAAAAGTAGATAATTGAAATTCCAAATAATTATATAATTAGACACATTAACACACTACATAACATAACACACAAACACAAACATGCAGCGCGCACACGCACACACCCACACACAACATACAAAAATACAGATATTACACATTGGCTGTAATGAATGTGTGTGCATAATTCCTTTAAATTCAATTTCATATACTACATTATTTTTTACTGAACAAATAGTTTAGAATTGATTTATAATTCAATTCCTTTAAATTTAGTTCCGTAGAATTTTAGTTTTAGATTAATTCTAATTCCAATTTTGTGTACGAACGGACCCTGCCAGAGATTTACTCCATTCGTCTCACTTTAGGAGTCCCGGTTTACCAATTTTGGGTGTCCAACTTTAGGAGTCTCGGTTAAAATATTCCATAAATGGTATTATGCCTCACATTCCACTAACCTTTTTCCACTCACATTTTATTATAAAACTAATATAAAAAATAGAACTCACATTCCACTATCTTTTTTCACCAACTTTCTTTTACATTTCTTAAAACTCGTGCCGAACTCAACTGGGACTCCCAAAGTGGGACGGAGGGAGTACATGTCAACAATGCTCTCAATAGATCCTCAGAGTCGAACAATTAAGGTGCAACATATGAGTCCTCAAATGTTTAAACCAATGAGATTTATTGTTTAAAAAATTACTAAGTTACTTGACTCTAAACAAAAGAAGAAAAGGAAGCATAATAGAGGAATAATTTTGGAAAAAATAAGCATTGCTGCTTTGGACATGCACTTCATGTATGGATACACAACCAACACGTGTATACAGTTAATATTTTGAAGATCGGTTGCAGGAATTGTACACTTTCATTGAAAACTTTAATTCATTGCTACTTTGCATCCTAAAGAACAGCAAATGTACTAGTATTTGATTTGGTTGGAAACTTGGAATCAAACATTTAATTATGAATTAAATAAAATATATAGTACACATTTTTATATATTTTATTATCAATAACTTATGAGTTGAGTTTGTTAATGATATGGAAGGTGTCTAGAAAGAAACCTTTGTTATAACTTATAATTAATCTTAACCTTGAAAGTAGGGAATGACATTAATTAAGTGTGTAAGGAATCTATGTTATACTCCCTCCGTCCCGCTTTAGCAGTTCCGGTTGAGTCGGGCACATGTTTTAAGGGGTATTTAAGTGTGTAATAAATAAATGATGTAGTGGAGGTTGGGTCCCACTTTTAAACAACTTTTTTACTTTTTTGCTTTTAAGTGTGTAATAAATAAATGATGTAGTGGAGGTTGGATCCCACTTTTAAATGATGTAATAAATAAATTGATGTAGTGGACATCAATTTTTATGCCCCGAGTTCAACCGGGACTCCTAAAGTGGGACACCCGAAATTGATCAACTGGGACTGCTAAAGCGGGACGGAGGGAGTATTTTGGTTTAGCATTCGTTGATGAATATGGAATTAAATATCCTGAAAATACTCATTATATATTATTATATGATTAATATTTACAATTTAAACTATTAAAATATGTAAAAAAATGTGTATATTGGTCTAGTAGTAATGCAATCGAGGTCGAAGATTTTGGATTTGAGTATATTGTAACATGACCTTTAAATTTTTAAATTTTATTCATTTATGGATTAAAAATATGTTAAGGTGGTGCATAAAGTGCATATCTAATGAAAGCCCTACTTTTCATCAAATTAACAGAACTAATTAGTTTGAAATCATAACTCTGAAATCTTTCCATCAAACGTGGGCTTAAAAAGAATACAAAAGTAAGGTTGGAAAAGTGAAAGAGGCATACATATAATATTATAATATAATTATGCTTGGCTTTACGGAAATTAAGTGCTCTGATATCGACGTCTTTTTGACCCCATGTTATGTTTTAATACAAATTTACAACTGCGAAAATATACTTAGCATATCCAAAAAGTGAAAGATGGTACTAATATAAGTATGTTTGGCTTTATGGAAATTAATTGCTCTGAACTCGAACACATCTTTTTGACCCAATGTTGTGTTTTAATACAAGTTTACAACTGTGGTAATGATATACTCTATTCATTCGATTGTGATTATTTATTTTGATTCACATAAATGTAAAGACAAAATATAGATTAGGTTGGTTAAATATGAGTCATACGTTTATATACTACATCCGTCCTATAAATATATGTGTACTTTCCATTTCGTCCATCTCATAAAAAATGTTCATTTCCAATTATGGAAAGTAGTCCCAACTCATTAAAACTAATAATAGTGGGTCTCACTATCCACTAACGTTATTTTAAATTTTAACTACATTTCTCATCTTCTCTCTTACTTTATCAATTGTGTATTAATTTTCATGTCATTTCAAATGCCTATATTTTTAAGGGACAGAGGGAGTATTAATTAATTTTATAATAAAATGTGAGGTCGGAATATAAGGTCGATTTACTAAAATAGGTACTTAAAAAAATAAATGAAACGAATAAACAAAATGAGATAATTATTCGTGGATAGAAATATCAAATGGTAATCAAGATAATCTAAAAGATAGAGTTGAAGAAACAAGATTAGGGTTGGCACGGTACGGTATACCGCACCGAGAATGTCATACTGCATACTGTACCGTAAATTGCGGTATGAGAAAATGTCATACCTATACCTTACCGAATTTTTTGGTATACCGCGGTATGATTATTTCCGATACCGTTACCATACCATCTATGCGGTATACCATACCGTATGGCGGTATACCGTACTTTTATGTTATACCGAAATAAGGTATGGCATATCGAGTACGGTATACCAAATAAGGTATAACATACCGTAATACTTGTGTTTCATACCAAAAAAATTCTATTATAGCCAAATATTTAAATAAAATTTCACCTATTAAATAATGTCCAAAAGATTAAAACTACACCACAATCAAATCTATACAGTTGACTTGATTTGCATCTCTGCGTGTGAGTGTTTGGGGTTGGGGGCGGTTGAACTAAAATATGAAAGTATGGTTAGGGATTTAACATATTAACTATTTTTTATATAAATTTTAAATACAACATATATATCGAATTTTTGGCAAATATCGTAAATGCGGTATATTGCGGTATATCGCGGTATAGGAAAATCTATACATTTACCGTACCGAAATCTATCAGTACGGTATCATACCGTACCGCAAATTCGGTATTTTCGGTATTTTTCGGTACGATAAGTGCGGTATTTCTGTATTACGGTATATTTAGCCAGCCCTAATAAGATTCATTGTCCTGAGAGATTCTTTCAAGATGCAACAATATGAGTACAAAGTAATTCATACTTTGTTCTATAAGAGAACATGTAATCGAGTAACTCGTTTGTTATTGATGTAGATGGCGTGATTATTACAGGAGATGATGAAGAAAAGATCATGAACCTGAGAAAAAATCTGTTCCAAAAGTTTGAGATGACAAATGTGGCAACCCTTAAATACTTTCTCGAGATATAGGTTTTGAGGTGGAATAAAGGTACCAGAGGGAAAAAGAAAGAAAAAAAAAATAGCAGAATCACAAAAGAGCACCTCTCAAATGCCTTCAGCCATCTACTTCCTTTTTACTTTCAAACCTAGCGACCATCTAACATCGTTCAAGTTGTCTGACATTTGTGTATGGGAAAAAGGAAATCCTGAGCACTAACCCCACACCCATGTGCCAATGCACCACAAAAGTCTTCTCTTTTCGAACTTCCAGTTTGGTGTGAAGTAGTCTTCAATAATTATTTTATTTAAGATGTTCCAAATCGTCCACGAGGCAACATAGAACATGGAAATCCAAATTTTCTTGTTGAACCTCTTGAAGGGGGCACCAAGCCATGAGAGAAAGCATGCTTCTGATCCTTTTGGCAAGCATATTGACATGCTCCAGCAATAACAAGAGAAGTACCACAATTTTGATGTAACTTTGCAACTGAATAAAAATGTGTTCGATCGATTCAGGTTCATCCTTGCAAAAGGTACATAAGATGTCTTCAATCCCTGGAGTACTGCCTAATATGAAGAGTCTCTCTTTAGTGTTGAAATTCTCTTATGGGGAACTAAACCTAAACACTTTACTGTAATGACATTTGGTTCACTCCGTGTTTTATTCTCTAATTATATATTTGAGTAGTGGTGGTCCAATATCAGTATTCAATGAAGAAATGAATAAAATATAAGATAAAATATAATACGTAGAAAGTAAATATTATTATTTCTAACTAAGAAAATGAAACAAGTCAATTTAGATGAACGTCCCAAAAAAATACCGAATCATTTTTAATGAGACCAATGAGTAATAAAGAGATATTAATTCCCCCTGTGCATAGTATTTTAAATTGAAATTGAAGTACAATTTCGTGTGTCACCTTCCATCTTCTTTGCCCTTTAAATACCACTATCCTCCACCTCAATTTACTTACCCTCAAACAATCACATTCCAACAACCTCTCTCTCTATACCAACATCAAAAATCAAAATCCATCTATACAAAAATGGATCAAAATAGAGCCAAAAAAATATGGAAAATAATGCGAGTGGTATATTTGATGCTGAGAAAAGGCATTACAAAGGGCAAACTATTAGCCCATCTCAACATGATGATGAAGCGCGGCAAAATCGCCAGCAAAGCCGCCATACACAATCTCATGTTCCACCACCACCACCACAGATTCCGCCTCCCCTTCCACCTCACCAAGCGCAGGAGCTCTCACGCGGCGTTTGACAAAGACACGATGGCTGCCGCCGTCGAGATTTTCAGCAGCGCGGTGGCGTCGCCTGCGCTGCCCGGGTTCGGGCCGAGCCCGTTGGTGAGGCAGCTGCGGATCACCGATTCTCCGTTCCCGTTGACGGATGCTGAAGCTGAAGAAGACAATAATGTTGATGAAGCTGCTGAGGAATTTATAACTAAGTTTTATGACGATTTGAAGCGACAGAATTCCAACATGTTTTTGGAGTACTATTGAGTTCCGATTCCGATTCCGATTCGAGATGGGATCTGTTTTCAAGAATTTGGAGAAGACTGTGTTTTTGGTAGTAATAGGAAATTAGGAATGCTTGTTGAGTTGTAGATAAATAATTTCTATGGAGATGTTTCTATGATTATTAATAACATGTTATTGCTTAACAAAATTATTACACGTTTAATAATCGGTGGAAAAAATTTACTTGTACAGTAAATTTTAGAAATAAATTATATTTTTCAGTCAATTATTCGAATCAAGTAGTACTATAAAATAATAGAAATTGAATTTTAACATTTTTATTCTTACGTAAACTGTAAGGATGTGTTTGATAAAGTAGTAATATGTTAGGAGGGGTTTTCCTCTTAAGCAATCGGTTCTCCGGGTAGAGCACATAAACAAGAAATCCGTTGATTAATCCGACGCCCAAGTGCTTGGGTCGATGGTGATCTCCGGAAGAAGAGCTGAACGCGAGATTCGATCTCATCGGCAGCGATAAATAATTAGAGTTTTGTGATTTAAGCCAAGTTGGGCAAAATACTGATTTCATTAATTGGTTGAATAATTGAAATAATAAAAATCTATCCTATTTATAATACTAGAATACCTAGTTAATGAACAAGAAACAAATATATGAAAAGATATCCAAATCCCTAATATATTGAAACTAAATGAAGGTTAGTAACAACTCCCCCACGGTTAAAGTCCGCCTTGTCCTCAAGGTGGAAACTACGAAGCAACGAAGAGTCGAAAGCAGAAGCTTTGATAAGGTATCTCCTCCTGGATCAAACGCCCACCGAACAGTTGGACGTGTCACTTCACCATCTCCATCAAAAATCATCAAGGTAGGACCGAAGCAGTCGTCAAAATTCAGCGCTAAAACGAGAAGCTTGTCAACACGCCCACGAATTCCCAAACACGCCGTGTAATTTCGCGGCGGGATTAAACCGTGCATCGATGGGAAGCAATGTCGGTCGATGAATCATTCTTGCAACATCACTATCATGCAAATCTCCATTTTCACCCAAGCAATTCTCAATAACATCTTGGGATGCCACTCGAGCAACATCGAGAGATGCGACGACCCTCTGTACTTCCTCAATGGAGTCAACCTATTCTTCGTCATCTAACAATGTATCGTCATCTCCCATGATATAGGGGCTGCACGGCAGAGAAATCATGGTGGGTGGGGGTTGTTCATCTAACAATCCACCCTCCTCTCCACCGTCGACATCGTGGCTGCAAGACGGAGCTGGCTGGGGCAGATTCGAAGATAGGACAGCAGCTGCAGCGGCCGGTGGCGCTACTGAATGGCAGTGGCTCATCATGCTCGAGCGTTGTGGTGATTGGAAATCCGACCTGCGATTGGTATACTCATTGGTGCAGTTTCGCGGTGGAGCCGATGAGACGTTGGGGGTAAACCCGATGGCACAAAAGAAACCATGGTATTTCTCGATGGAGGATATTCTATCTTCCGGAGCGACGGAGAAATATCCGGCCGATCAAGATCGGGCTGCGGAAACGATCGGAATTTGCTCACCCGGGGATCTGCGGTATCGACACGAGTGTCCATCCTGTCCAATGCCTCCAGTAAACGATCTGATGCGTTGATAGGGTCCTTCGCTGTGGTGGCTGGACCAGGCTGAAATTGAGGATGCCACGAACGATATCGGGCATAGGATTTTCGCGGCTGCAGGTCTGAATCTGGGCCCATATTTGAGCCAATATACGGTGGTGGGCGGCAGTAATCAATTCGTTGTCCCGGCGGATCCCAACGACTAGGCGGACACAGTGGTGGCTGATCATAATCCGAATATCCTCACGATGCACGGTGAGGCGGTGCGTACCTATCCGGCTGATGGTGTTGTGGTTGCCGGTACGTAGGCTGGGTGTAACGCCGATGCTGCTTGTCCCAATCATCGCCACCACAATCAGGAAGACCATAAAGTGGTTCCGGATTAGGCCGTTGTGGCGGTCGAAGTTTCCCCAGTCGTTCGCGTCCGTACGCGACTCCAATTTGTCCAAGGCGGTCCATAGGTAGTCTAACTTCTTCATCCAAAAGGTCTACTGATGCTGCCGCTAATCCCAGAGCTGTGTACGGTTGTGATCAAATTGGCGATGATGATAGTTGGAGTAGTTGGATGACATGATGGTGGTCTGACATCGACACGGCGCGCAGGAATCCATCATGTCGGGCATTGCAGAAGTAGAGTTGTCCGGCGGCTAGAGCTCGGCGGACAGGCAGGACTCGACAACCAAAGTAGTTGTTGTGCGCGGAATGTTTTTCTGTCAGCAGCGGCGTAGCTTTGATTCGAGATGGTGGGAGGGTGAGAGCTGGATGAAAGCACCAGTTGTTAGGAGGGGTTTTCCTCTTAAGCAATCGATTCTCCATGTAGAGCACAGAAACAAGAAATCCATTGATTAATCCGGCGCCCAAGTGCTTGGGTCGGCGATGATCTCCGGAAGAAGAGCTGAACGCGAGATTCAATCTCGTCGGCAGCGATAAATAATTAGGGTTTTGTGATTCAAGCCAAGTTGGGCGAAATACTGATTTCATTAATTGGTTGAATAATTGAAATAATAACAATCTATCATATTTATAATACAAGAATACCTATTTAATGAACAAGAAACACATATACGAAAAGATATCCAAATCCCTAATATATCTAAATTAAATGAAGGTTCGTAACATAATAGCAACATAGAGAATTATATATAATCATTTCTAATTGTTTGATATCATAGGTATGCTTAACTCAAAGTCCAACATAAGATAAGGGTCCGCCTCAATCTGGTATCAAATGCACGGATTTAATACGAGAGTGATTTTCTTTGGAAATTTATTCATCAATTTTTCTAAAACAAATTCATTTATCAAAATTATATATATGCCTATAATTATGTACTCCAGATCTATTGAATTACCTGGTCATGTTGATATGATGTAATGGAAATATGGAATTGAATCGTAGGAAAATGGAATGTGATTTCTACCTCTATTCTATTCTATTCATTTGCTTAGTGTGATGGAATGAATGAGAGAATTGATTAAAATGCAAAGAAAATTCAAAGAAATTGACATTCATTCCTATCGTTATTCCATTCCATCATAGAAGCATAACCTAATTTAATTCATTTTTCCTATAAAAAACCTAGCTACATAGCCTGTTATTATACCTAGGTTTTCAAGCTTTTCATTTTTCTATTTTTAGCAAGATTTAGATTTTAGAGTCCTCCAATATATATACATTTTATAGGGTCTTGTTAGGTTGAGATTTTTTAGCTTAATTGAGAATTGAGATGCATTTTCAGCCACTCATCCACAACATTTTCAAAATGTCAACTGCAAGTAGATTATGTAAACTCGGGGGTATATCGTCAATAGTCTGCACATCAAATGTCAACAACTTATAGTTGACATGAATTATATATGTAGTTGACATTATATGTGTGTAGTTGACATGAATTGCATATGTAGATTATACACATAGTTGACATTATATTTGTGTAGTTGACATGAATTGCATATGTAGTTGACATTATATGTGTGTAGTTGAAAAAAAAATTTAATTTTTTTTAAATTTAAAATAAAATTAAAATTAAAAAAATGTATTTATTGAATAAATATACCATGAAATTATCATTCTGCTCTTTAATAATAATTAATCTAAATTTTTTTTCCATGTGGTAAATTCTAGACCACTCATTTAATAAAAATGAGTGGCTGATAATGCATTTCAATTCTCAATTAGGTTAAAAATCTCAATTATCACAACCCCATTTTTATATATATAATCCTAATAAATGATAACTCGCATTTATCATAATAATTACTTATAATTATTGGAATGATACTCTTAAAATGCAATAATGACTTTCGTTTTTTCATATTAATAATTTGTAATTAAATTACCGATCGACTTTGTTTTTATTTGAAAAAAATAATAATATTGGATCTTCATCAATAATGATACTCAATCTATTTTTAAAAATATGTAATCTTCATCAATTTGCTGATCTTCAGTAATAATGATATTGTATGGAACTAAACATGATATTGAGTTCTGTACGCGCGCTACTTTGGAGCTATTTATTCTAACTTTTTATTCTAATAGTTCACTTTTAATTCTATTTAATAGTGATATCACCAACCATATATATACACACGACTAACATTTATAGATTAAATAAGATTGAGAAAACGTCCATACATCTAGTAAAATAACATATTAAAAACTTCAAAATTACGTGTAACTTAAACTTATCATATTAGCATGCATACGTACAAAAAACATTATACCAAATGCAACAGCCGTGAAGATTTTGATTTTGAAAAATTCAATAAAATTCGCCCAAGAATTTATTAAAATATACACGTAGGTCGAATTACAGAAGCATCTAGAAATCTATTAATGCAATGTCGATATCAATTATATTTAATAATAACCTGTTATAATCATATCAATGATTTGAGTAATCACATGAATGTTAAACATTTTGGTCCCATTAAACCAGATGGTCACAAGTTTTATTTATATATTAAACCTAAGATCAATTTGAGGGTAATATTATGCCACATGCTCAGTTCCGAGCATTTGATAACTTTAGGTCTCTTTTCGATTGTCTCAATCCCAATTTAATAATTCTATAAAACAAATACTCAACTGCGACACTATCTAATCTACGTAATGGATTTCTTATGATAACCATGAGCAAATATTATTCTTATGCATTTTTATCACAACAAGAAAACTAATCAGAGTTGGAATGCAGTTTAAATTTATCTAACTTCTATTATACGCTAATTCCATGTTATTCATCGCAGTAACACCACTTTCCATCCATCAATAAATTGTGAGTTTACATAATTTTAAATTATAATAGTCCTATATAAATCTTTTAAAAAAATCAATTCTACCGTTGAGTTTGGCCGATTAATATTATACTGTGATGCTATATAGTAATATGAGTGAAAATCAAAACTCACAATTATAAATCATACTCCTGCTGATTATGAGAAAATCTATAGTTCATACATGGCACAACATATATTAAAGTATTAATAAAATCATTCTTTATTCGTCACATGCTATTGTTTAATAACTACGTCAACATCCTTTGCACAATTCACAAATCCCATCATCATACTTTTCTTCATTTTTCATTTCATGTATTTCTATTTATTGTAATTAAATTAACTATATAATTTAATTTAAAATATCTATTTCATTATAATTAACATAATTAAACGCAACGCCTAAAAAGTTACTTTGTTGAAAACCAAAGATTGGACTCCATATTGTTCATCAACTTGTCTTCAAAACTCTCTGGTCTCAATTTGATTGACCTTTTAGGCAGTCCTATTGGGTTGAGATGCATCCGGCAATAAGTCAATTTGATGTTTGATCCCTCGAGTTGGTGGAAATTCATTGGAAAAAATATCTATAAACACTTGCAAAACAAGTTTAAAAACACTAATCAAGAAGAATATCATGATTGGTGTTAGAATTCGACAAAAGTTATCCATCACACCAATAATCATGGAAGTAGTGTTAGTTAGTGCGCCAATTTTTAAGGGCATCTTACGATAGAAATTCATAAGTTTCATCCTAAAACTAATTGATAATAGGGGAGAGGCTCATGAGGCTTATATAGTGATTTCAGTTTTCTATGAACACTGATATGGGATAGTTTGAAAATTCTCTAACCTTGTGAGACCATGACATTGGTGTCTTAGGTTTTCTTAAATGTTTTACACTTCAAATTTATTTTATTTTTGTCATGATTTATAACATTGAACGAAAAATGCATAGGTTCATCGCATGCCGCTAGTAAATGAATTAAGCTATACATATATACGTATGAAATGGCTCCTATAAGTAGTCAATTTCAAGTAGAAGTAATTTTCATAAGGATTAAGTAATGTATATTCAATGTCAAATTCAATAAAATCGTGAATCCTACTTAAAAATAAGTCATTCTAAAATTCGCATATAAATTTTTTTAAGTATTAATCAAATTCATATCCTCTTATTTAAAAATCATCATACCTATGAACTGTATATACAGCTTGATGGGATGATATGCCTTCAATTATTTAAATGCGGTGTTGGGAAATATGTAGCCACATAATACTATACCAAGGAAAATCATCAACCACGGATTCGATCGATAAAAGAAATGAGTAGCAAATTATAAGCTTTCAAATGTTTTATTTTCTTAATCATGATGTTATAGATGAATTGGCAAGATATGATTAGCGTAGCTAGATCCTAGCGTACTCGTTATGATTAATTGTCCATTACTTGGAGTATAGATTAACACAATCAATCAATTGTAATTGGTCACACACATTCACACGTGCACAAATGCGAGCATATATATATTACTATTATTTTCCTTTCTAGTAAATTTACGGCCAGCTTCTGTTCTAGTAAAAACAATAATACGAAATACAAAATTCTAACATTAATAAAAATTTTGGAGAATATAGACTATAAAGGTTCAGCAATATGGCATCACATGAATAATCTAAGAGTCTCTCAAGATTAAATGCCTTCTCTTCCCCTATAACTGTCCAGCCTCTTAAAAATGAAATGTATCATCAAGAAATAAAGACCAGTATGCCCTAAAGGAGAACGATGCGATAACGGTAAAACCGGATTACATTTTGCTGCTTCTCACGATTAGAGCTTCAAAGCTGCTTTCGCCATCGCAAGTGCACCCTCATAGGTCTGACTTCCGCCAATGAAACCGCTCATGTGGACAAAAACGCCCCCAGGAATCCCTGACTCCCTAGACAGTTCGTCATCTCTCAGCCCACGCCATGGAGCAGGAAGTGCCTTGCGGCTCTCAAATCTATCGGGTGCCATTGCCACTGCCTGGACTCGCCAACTTTTACTTCGGTCATCCTAGTACATTTCCACATGATGCAATCGTGTATACATGGTGTTAAGAGGATTCCGTGTACATGTAGATGCAAGTTAAAGAAAAGAACAAGTGGGCGAACAGAGAAAGATATATGGACAGAAAGGGAAACTCATAATAACCTGATAAAGCCCATATTTAATAGGAGGATTAATCTTCATCTCCTCCTCAAGCTCAAATAAGTGAAGTTTCCACTGCAGAAAATAAAACTTTATGAAATTAACAATAAAGCAGAAAACCCTAGCATCTATACTTGATCATTGCTACCAATGGTCTAGCTCTTAGTATAACATAATGGTTCAATAATATATATTCAAATTGAACTAGATAGAAACACTTGAACAAGTGCTCCTCTTTTAAAAACAAAAATGGGGATGATTAAGACAAGAGGTTATAATGCTTGACAACAAAACGTTATACATCTTTTGTGCATGTCTTGGCCTAATGGTAGAGTGGTTAATACCCGAGACCAAAAGTCTTGGATTCGAGTTCGCTATGACACTGCCTTTACAGTTTATGTTTGTACTATCATAAAAGAATAAAAATGTATATCTCTGGCAGTTTGACTAATTAAACTGAATCAGATATGAGGAGCTATAGTACTTGAAGTTGACTGCTTTAGTTCCAACCAGGGTTTGCTCCAGATTCATCTAATTGCTTATGACTTATGATGTTCTTGTATTAATGTAGGGGTTATTTGGTTCAATGATTCAATTCCATACATGATTATCTCATTCTCTTCATTCAATAACTATGAATTGAGAGGGTTTGAGTGAGAGAGGAAGATGTAGATAAGTTGTATGAAAAAATATGAATGAGAGATGAATGGGAGATGCATCAAGCAGCGCCGCGCCAGCGGCAAGAGTGCAGCGGCGAGCAGAGCCCCAGCGGCAAGAGTGCAGCGGCGAGCAGAGCCCCAGCGGCAAGAGCACAGCAGTGTCCACGCTAGCGGCAAGAGCGCAGCGGACGGACGGATGTCCACTCACCCGGTGTGGATGCTCTTAGCATGTATTATGATAATAGCTAAATTCCATAAATGTTGGTTACATCTTAGCAGTGTTTGAAATTTCTCTTATTTACGACCAATGTACCAAATATTGTTTCTTGCGTCAATCTTTAGTTTTCTTGACACAAGCTATAGTTGAAATTATTATTTCATTAAACAGCTTCAATTGAATTCTAGGCGCCACATATCTATATTCGTTGTAACAGTAATTGGTGGTTGTCTTCTTCTTCTTCATTGCATATAGACGTGGAGTATCTTTTTTCCACTTGATTTCTCAAATAATGTAGTGTTGGAATGTAACGGGAGTAAATTTTAGTGCTTTAATCTTTTTCTGACATTATTTTTACTTTTTTTAGAAATCAGACATTAAATTTAAATAAACTCTAATGATTTGGGCATGTAACATATTGATAATTTATTCTTAAGCATTTGCTCTTGTGGTTTCTTCTGCGTCTCAGTTAGCCTGTTAATGCAGTCGTATTAATGACAACTATTAACGCATTAGTCCATCTCCAATAGTACTACAAAACATAAAGTGCAGTAGAAAAATACATTTATTTTTAAGTTTATACTAAAACTATATCAATACATTTTTCAAATTTTGATTTATTGCATTCAAGTCTAAATCATTTTATATTTATCAAAATAGAAAAAAAAGGAAGGAAGGGGAAGAGATGTAAAAATACACAGAGATAGAAAACTTATAAGAAGCGCAGCGTTTCAACAGCTAGGAGAAGAAGATATGAAAATAACGTAATATAATTTTATTAATATTTGGTCAGTAATTAATTAGTGGGTTTAGCCCATATTAGTATAATACACATTTTATTGATTAGTTAAAAATACTTCACGTTTTAGTTTTTTTCTAAATTAACAAATATAAAATATTAATTAGTTATGCCTATTAATATTGATTAGTTATGCTTTAGTAAATTACTACATAATTTGGTAGCTTTTAAATTTTTAATATTAAGGATTGGTTTATTTTAGTTTTAAAATGGACACGATCTTTGATTTTTAAAGTTAATATTATGCCTAATGTCCAATATCAAACTAAATATGCTCAAATATAAATGACAAACACAGATTTTGCATGTTTTTAAGGGGCTAGATTTGACTTGTTTTAAATGTCGATCATGAAAATTATGTTCTTAAATTGCATATGTTATACATATCGGTACAGGGGGCGGACACACGTTCATGGAGGGTAGGGCTTAAGCCCTTACCCAATTTTTCTTTTCAAGTTTTTTGCTATTGTTAAAATTTTCAAAACTTTTGAAATGTATCTTTGACTTTCCTATACACTCATTCCTTAATCTAGCCGAAAAGGAAATGAGCGAGTAGCCCGGGACGGAGGGAGTATAAGAAAATAACTACGAAAACTGAAAATGTTAAGGAACAAAAACAAGATTCTAGAAAATGCCAAGAGATGAATAACCTCGGGTTTTTTCTTTTTTTGTTCTAGAATAGAGATATCATTCCTTGAGTGTACTGAACTTTTTTTTTATTCCGTGTTTGGGAGAGACGCATGACCCTCATGCGTCTCCTTTTAATGAAACGCATGACGGATATGCGTCTTTCATAGAGACGCATGTCCCACACGCGTCTCTCATTTTTTAAATTTTTTTTGAACGACGCATGACCCTCATGCGTCTTAGAGAGAGACGCATAAGGCTCATGCGTCTCTAAATATATACAGATTGCTATTTGAAGAGATAAATTGTACTGTGACAGGTCTATAAGTCTAGCACGGGGCAGGTTGTCCAAGGGGGCAGGTTTTGCAGAAATTGGGGAAAAGTGGAAGGGGGCAGGTTTTGCAGACAGGTCTACAAGTCTAAAATATGGAAAATTGGCTATAATATATATCATCAGAATTTATGATTTTTTTCTATCATAATTTAAGTATGTGGGTATACCAAAATTTAACCAATAATTTTAAAGACCAATAATCATTTTCAAATTATTTTGTTGGATTCATATCTTGTTAAAAAAATAAAAGTAGGGACGTTTCGTTAATGAAAATGAAATTAAATAATTTCATAATTTCGGTTCGGTGAACATATATTTTACTCCATAATTTCGGTTCGGTGAACATATATTTTGCTCTAAATAAAATAAATATTGAATAATAATTAAATAAGTTATTAATTTATGTAGAATTAGTTAATCGTTTTACAAAACCTAAAAATCATATACATTTTCTTAATCCATGTGGGAAAACACAACTAAGAAACATAATATGTTAGCTTTCCCTAATTAATCATATAACTATGGTAAAGATTCATATGAGATAAGATGTATCATACTCATAAATAATCCCAAGTTATGTCACTATGTTGTGAGTACTTCTTAATTAATTTAAATTTAAATATGTGCCTCTTGATAAGCAAAATACGAGTATAAAAGAAGACATTATATTTATGTTATTAATCAAGTACTTTTAGGCATAAGTTTCTATGATTAAACACTTTATTTAGGCTATTTAACAAGCTAAAGTACAGTGCAATTTTTAATTTAAAATTGAACATATAAAGCAAAATAATATTTAGGCAGAACGCATATGAAATTTAAAATGAAACTCGAGAATGCTAAAAAACACATTCAGAAAGCAACTAATGAATACAACTGTTAAGATTAGCCTATCACGAATCGATTCACACACTATTTATATCCTTAACGGCGTACTAAAATTTATAGTACTCCTCAATCCAATGGTAATTATAGTAGCAGTAAATTTCACTGCTCTCACATTAAAAATTTCTCACTCTTCCACTTTTCCCCAATTTCTGCAAAACCTGCCCTCCTCGGACAACCTGCCCCCCTTGTGCTAGACTTGTAGACTTGTCACAGTATTCGTACAATTTATCTCTCCAAATATCAATCTGTATGTATTTAGAGACGCATGAGGGTCATGCGTCGTTCAAAAAAAATTGAAAAAAATGAGAGACGCATGTCCCTCATGCGTCTCTATGAAAGACGCATCTCCGTCATGCGTTTCAAGTTTCATTAAAAGGAGATATATGAGGGTCATGCGTCTCTCCCAAACACGGAATAAAAAAAAAGGTCAGTACACTCAAGGAATGATATCTCTATTCTAGAACAAAAAAAGAAAAAACTCGAATAACCTCCATGAAGTTCTTGTAAACTGCAAGAAACAACCGCTGAACGTCGGGATGGTCTTCATCAACTTGAAGCTCCTTAGCAATTATCTCTTTCCCAAAATGCTACAAATAAGAAGTTAGAAACACAAACACAAACAAAAAGAGCAATAATCAAACTAAAACAATCGAACAAAACTAAGAGATTTTGTATATAAAAAATGTGCAAATTATATACCACATTGAAATGACATGTATGCAAAGTAAAAATTCCCCGAAAAAGGGGAAGATTACCTTGTAAACAAGACCAGCACTACTGAGCTTAGTATTAAAGCCATGACCAAAAATCTCTTCAAAAGCCTTCTGGTGATGATCATAGCGGTGTTTGGCGGGGTCGTAAACCCCACCCACATCCAGCACAGCGTCCAGAGTTTCAAGAACCTAACACAGGCATTTCATCAAACAGAAGCCGCACCAAAAACAACAGCGGATAAAATATTCCGGAATAAAACGCACCTTGGGGGTCGCGGGGAGCGGACGATGTGAGCTTGGGAGAAGTTGTTGGTGAGGCGGATCATGAAGCAGCCGAGGGCTTCGTCGCAGTGGAAGCTTCCGTTGTGAGTACCCACACGCTTAACGGACATGAGTGCGAGGCTACGGCGGAGTAGAGAAAGCTGGAAGGGGAAGAGGAGACGATTGGTGTCGAGAAATTTGGTTGAAAATGCTTTGATTTTGAACATGCCTTTAGGTATTCAAAATGAAAAGCAAAATTATGTGAAAATAGGTCCATATGAAAAGCCCAAATCCAATCATTTGAAACATTTTGCTTGTTTCAAACGAAGCAACCCATTAATCAAATAAGTTAAAATAAAGTAGATACTCCCTCCGTCCGGCAATAGGAGTCCCGGTTGACCATTTTCATCCGTCTAGCATTAGGAGTCCCGTTTAGACATTTCCATAAAAAGTGAAATAAAAATATTATAAAATAAAACACTAAAAAGCACAAGTAAAAACACATCTAAAGAATAAAGTAAATAATAATGCAAATGGGTCCACATTCCATTATCACACATTCCAATTATTACACACTCAAACATTTCTTAAAACCCGCACTCAACTCAACCGGGACTCCTAATGCCGGACGGAGTATTAAATTGTTTCTATTTTTTATTATGAGTCATCTTGGTTGGGACAAATTAAAAATGAAAGTATGTCATCTTCGTTGGGACGAAAGAAGTGCTACTTTTAGTAATGAAAGTAGTAGGAGTACTCATTTCTAATGGCTTTTTCTACCAACTTTCTATTACGCATTTTAAAATCCGAGTGAAGTCAACATAAACATTTAACGGTAGACAAAAAGTACTATTTTCAAATTTCACATGGTACATCAAAAATTATTTTCGAGACTATGAAATTTGTAAATGACAAAGATCTAAAATTTGTGTGAACCTAGCAGACCGTTGACATGTCTCTACTCACTGCTTCTACTCCAACTTTTGCATTTTGCATTTTGCATTTTGCATTCTTGACATATTTTAAGCTTGTTTTCTATTAATGAAATGATCAGACAACTAATTGACAGGAATGCAGACAATGTCAAACTAAAATAAAGCAATAATCAATCAAATCTTGTTAAGTTTAACCCCCTAAGAGCATCCCCATCCATAATCTTTGGCAAGAGCATGTATATGAGCCCGAACCACGTTTATTCATTTTTAACTCCCTGCTCTTCTGCAAGAGCACAACACTCACATCCGTGCTCTTCCGCAAGAGCATGCTCTTACACCATTCAAGGGTCCCACCATTCTATTATTCAAATACTTCAATTACTAAAAACATTTACACATATTAAAATGCATTCAAAATATCCGAAATACTATTACAAATTACTAAAAAGTTAAAAATTGCATAATTTAAATCCTAAAAAATAAAATTACATAATTAAAATCCTAAAAATTGAGATTGAGAGAGTTGTTTGATGTAGTATGTTTTTTTGTGTTGAAATGGGAGTATTTATAGATAAAAGTGTGAATTTTTTAGTAAAAATAATGAAAAAATAAACTAAAAGTGGGAAAAAAGGATATATTTTATTGGGAAGTGGGAAAATGTTTTTTTTATTAAATCTGAATTTTTCAGATTACTCGTGCTCTTGCCATCGGCACGGACGTGCTCTTCGGCAAGAGTTTGACCGTGCCTTCGACAAGAGCGCAGCGTCGAGCACGGACGTGCACTTGCCGACGGCAAGAGCACAGCTCTTCCGCAAGAGCATCGATGCGGATGCTCTAAAAACTAGTACTCCCTTCGTCCCATAAAAGATGTCACACTTGTGGGACAACACGAGATTTTATGAGGTTTTATTTTTTATGTTAGGTGGAAAAATAAATAAAATTTTTAAATTATTTTGAGAGAGAACTTTTTCTAAATATGGAAATGTGACATCTTTAATGGGACAAACTATAAAGTAAAGTGAGACATCTTTTATGGGACAGAGAATACTAGTAAAATTCATGCGGAACGATTGTCCAATGCACAAGAATATGGTATTGGGAAACTTGTCAGTGCTAGGTCTCATATTGCTAGTTTGGATAGGCACAATTGTGCTTCCCCAGGACTTAACCAAACTCTGGGTGCTTAAGATTTTCTTTGTTAGCGTGTGTGTATATATATATATTGCAGCAAAAAAGGCGATTCCGTCGCCTTGGCGGCCCCCACACTCCGGCCCGACATGAGGTGAGGGGGTTCAATCAGGGTATATATATATATATATATAATCCTAGGGATGTATTCATTTCCTTTTTGTATCTTTTGTTCTTTGTTCTTTTTAATCTCAGCCTCATGATATTGTCATCCGACGGTTAGATTGGTGATACGTGTCATTTAATAATGCAGATTTTCAGTTGAATAATGCACACCGACTAATAATGCACCATTATAGTGTAATAATGCAGATCATCTGGACCGTTGATGAATGAGATCTAACGGCTCATATTAAGAAGAATAAAGGATCTAAGGGATGAATAGGAGAATAACGCTCCCCTATAATCCTATATATATATATATATAGGGTCATGCTAATGTCCTTTTGTATCATTAGATTTAAGTTCCAATTCGATTAGGGTCATTGGATTAAGGAGATGAACGACCAGGATTTGAGTAGTAATTAAGCACCCCGAAGTTCATTATTTAGACTATTTCGTTCATTACGGGGGTGAATTAGTAATTGTATAGTATGAAATTTTGGAGAACACGAGGGGTCGCGAATTTAGCGGGATACACCCGCTGATTACAATCTGCCGCCTCATTCTTCACAAACCGCATTTACTCCACTAATCTCTCCACTATCCATCTCAAAATCCATCGGACTTGCAAAACCCTAGCCGCCGTGGACTTTTTGGCGACGATTACACCGGTTTTTCAGTGGATTTGTATTCTCGTGGTCGGTTCCGAACATTACTCCGCCGCGTTCTAAGTAGAGGTAGGGTTTTTCCGATTGGTATTCAACTGCTTCGGCATTTTCGAGTTTCAATAACCCTTTCTCCAATAATCTATAGGAACACAACACCCACACCACAATTAACCCGATTACCACCATTCGACCGGATTTGATATTACAATCTAAATCCCTGTTGTTTGGTTGTATTCAGACGCAGATCTTATAATGCCGAAAAGAGGACGGCCAAGCAATTCGCAGCAAACCCAGCAAGATGGTGAGCTTTTGTGTTTCGCGTTCAACTGTAATTGCCTTGGATGTTTGGATTGTAAAATCAGTCAATGTTGGCTTGTTCCAGCATTACTCGATATTAAATCTGCATTATTTGACAAAATAATTACATTATTTTAGCATGTGAATGCAGTTTGGGCATATGTGATTTCAATTGGCAGATAACGAAAGCATGTTTGTATATTCATTTATTCACATGGTCTATGCATTGTTTTAGTATGTGGGTGCATTTGTTTCCTATATGAGTACATTGTTAATGTTGTTGCTGTGGTCTTAGATTGTGATTAATTAAATTGAAAGTGTGTTTGTTCATTGCAAGATAGGATCTCTTCATTATTTGTAAAATATGCCTACATTATTTGAATATGTGAGTGCATTATTGTGGTTGGTTAGGTGGTTACATGTATATACATATCATGTATGTCGCAGCATGCTTTTGTTATAACTGCATTATTCACCTATATGAGTGCATTATTTGCTGATGTGTTTGAATTATTTGAAAATGTGATTGCTTTATGTTGGTGCCTGTTTTAAATCTGTTTTTGCATTACTTGTTATAATAGCTTCATTATTTTATTATGTCAATGCATTATTTGGATGGTTAATTGGTACATGTATATATATATCTTGTATGCTGCAGCATGCTTGTGTTGTAAGTGAATTATTACACTATGTGATTGCATTATTTGATGATGTGATTGAATTATGTGAAAATGTGATTGCATTTTGTTGGTTCCTGTCGTAAATCTGTTTTTGCATTACTTGTTATAATAGCTTCATTATTTGTTTATGTGAATGCATTATTTGGATGGTTAATAGGTACATGTATATATATCTTGTATGCTACAGGATGCTTGTGTTGTGAGTGAATTATTACAATATGTGATTGCATTATTTGCTGATGGGAATCCATTATTTGAAAATGTAATTGCATTATGTTGTATCCGTTGTAAATGTGTTTTTTCATTACTTGTTATAATATCTTCATTATTTGATAATGTCATTGCATTAATTGGATGGTTAAGTGGTTACATGTATTCATATCTTGTATGCTACAGCATGCTTGTGTTGTCATTGTTAATGTTGTTCCTATAACTTTATGTAGGAAAGAGCTTTATATGAACATCATACTTGTAATTTTAATGAGGTGATCATCTTTGAATTGTGAGTTTATATTACAGAAAATTCAGTCGTGGGTTCAGCTTCCTGATGGTAACTGGGAGCTGGGGACAGTTCTTCAGGCTACTGGTAATGATTCAGTGATAACATCGCCTGAGGGAAAAGGGTGCAAAATTTTGGTTTCCATTATTGTTTTTTCTTGAACTGTTACCTTGTGGCTTTCATTAACAATTTTCCTTGTGTAGGTACTGAAAGTGAGTTCAGAAACTCCGATACCAGCAAATCCTGATATTCTTGATGGTGTATATGATCTCATGGAATTAAGTTACCTGAATGAATCATCAGTATTGTACAATCGCCAGTATAGCTATGATCGTGATTTGATTTATGTAATTTTGTATGTTAGTGATGAAATTTAAATGAGATTTCCTGGTTTTCTAGCTCAAGTTACGGTTCTCACCTTTTTGGAAATCTGTATTGGGTTTTGTAAATTGGTGGATGGGTGAATGTAATATTCTTTTGTGCATTATTTGATTGTTTGTGTACATTATTAATTAATGATTACACATTATTTATCATGTATTATCCATTATTTGACTGCGTGTGTACATGAGTGATTGAGTGAATGCAATATTCATCTGAGCATTATTTGATTGAATCTGTACATTATTTATCTAATAGTATACATTATTCATCATATATTAGGCATTATTGAACTGCTTGTGTTATGTACACTATTTATTAAGTATTATACATTATTTATCAAGTATAAGGCATTATGTGAATTTTGTGTACAAGGGTGAATAGGTGCCAACCAGAACTCCTCAATTTGCATGTATAATATTGTTTTGTGCATTATTTGAATGAATCTATACATTATTAAACTAGTACTATCTATTATGTATCAAATATTATGCTTTTTTTTACTGTTGTGCACATAGGTGAATGGGTGAATGTAATATTGTTTTGTGCATTATTTGATTATTTGTGTACATTATTTATCAAGGATTATACAATATTTATCATGCATTATGCATTATTTGACTGCTTGTGTACATAGGTGGATGAGTGAATGCAATATTCCTTTGTGCATTATTTGACTGCTTGTGTGCATTATTTCATTGCTTCTGTACACTATTTATCAAGTATTATACATTATTTACTAAGTATTATGCATTAATTGACTGCTTGTGTACATGGGTACAACCACCACTGTATAAAATCACAAAAAAACGTCTCAGCTAACATTTACATTATATATCATAAATGGTCCATTACATAAACTAAAATAATCATTATAGAGTAATATATGTACATTATGTGTATCAGTAAAAACTACTTCCCTACCAGAGATGATATATAAACCCTAGATGAATTATTGAAACACGTGGACTTTGGCGATTGTTTTGTAACTTAATACATACTACACCCTGGCCCCTAGGATTGCTAAACCCTCGGGTAATACATGAAACGTGCTAAGCAAACATTTACATTACAGATCATAAATCCTCCATTACTGAAAAGTAATATATGTACATTATGTGTATCGGTAAAAACTACTCCCTAGCCGAGATGATATCTGAACCCTAGATGAATGAGTGAAACTCGTGCATTCAATTGGTCATCCTCGTTCGACTTCTTCTTGCCTTCACTATTGCATACAACATAACCACTTTACAAAAACGAAAATAAAAACGGCTCAGCAAACATATATATTACAGCTCATGTCTCGACCATTACTGAACCTAAAACATCCATTATTTAGTATAATATGTACATTATGTATATCAGTCAAAACTACTCCCTAGCCGCGATGATATCTAAACCCTTGTTTAATAACTGAAACTCGTGGACTTTGGTAATGATTTTGTCAATTAGTACATACTACACCTAGCCCCAAGGATTGCTAAACTCTTTGGGAAACAAGAAACGTGCGGCGAACAATAAAACATGGCAAAACTTAAATTAAACTGGTCATGAAAAATGTACATTATAGATCACAATTGATGCATTATAGAACCTAAAACAACCATTATATTACAAAATATGTACATTATGTGTATTCTCTGATACTCTATAACCTCTCCATCTAAATCCACAAAACTGGAATATAATAGTAGCCTGAAACAAATCGACAGGTAGGATTGGACCAAAATAAGGACCCCAAGCCCACGCACGTAAATAAAGCTAAGTAGCTAACAAATTCGGCATTATTATAGAATCATCAACACAACATAGCACACAAAGAAAGCAATACCAGAATAACATGATAATATGAAAAACAAGCATCTTTGGACTCTTTATCACCTCTGATCCAAATCCACAAAACTACTCAAATCTAACACAATTAGAAAAGGGAATAACCGCGAAATACAGACGAAAAAAATTCCTAAATAGCCATAAACGCACTGAGAAGAAGTCATCGGTACAAAAACAAATCTACAGTTTTGAGTAAGAAAAAGAACATGCACACTAACTTCTCACACGAAACCGTCTTCACCTAAAATTGTCAGAACCAAATTCTTCAAAAAGAAAACTTACAATTGAAAACTAAACATTCAAGATTGAAACAACTCATACAACAAACTGCTGAGGCGTGGAATTTTAATTTGCAAAGAAAGGACCACTTTCATATAAATAGAAGCTAAAAAAGCACACCGAAACCTATCAGATAACATATGAAATTGGCAAATCTAAGATTAACAAAACACAACTAATTTAACCCGGACTAATGGAAGAAGAATTCAGCGAAATTTGCATAAAATATTAGGATAAACTGCACAAATCCTCCCCGGCTGAAATCATGGAGCATTCCATAACTAACTCCAATTTTTAATCACTATTATGCCCTTTACACGTTAAAAATTAAGGAAATTAAATAATTTCAGCAAAAGATTTAAACCATTAGATCACTACAAATCCACGGATGAGATTAAGAAGGAGATTGGATTTAATAGGTGAAAAGGATTTGAACACAATCCTATATATATATATATAGGGGTGCGTTATATTGATAACCCCTAAATATCGTAATAACCCTATAACTAAATCTGGACCTCACATTTTTAAAATCACGCGGTTGAGATTCAAACTTAGATTTACTTCATAAAAAAAGGCGGAGGGGTAAAACTGTCATTTCGCTCATGATAAAATTTACGTATCCAAATTTCGCTCATTTAATTTCTGAATTTCGCTCATTTTATCAGTCAGTCCAAAGTATCATTTTATCAACTCATAGTATCATTCTATCCGGCAAAACTATCATTCTATGCAATAAACCTAACATAATCGGCACAATACATAATATACAAACCTACAAAATAGTAAACGTATCATTTTATCAACTCAGAGTATCATTTTCATAAGGTTTCTGTCATTTTATCCGCTTAGATTATCATTTTATCAGGTAAAAGTATCATTTTATTAAACAAAAATGTCATTTTATACACCAAAAATACCTATCATTCTATCGGCTGAAAGTATCATTCTACCCGGCAAAACTATCATTCTATCGGCTGAAAATATCATTCTATCCGGCAAAACTATCATTTATGCAGTAAACCTAACATTTATAAGCTAAAAGTATCATTTTATCAACTCAGAGTATCATTCTATCCGGAAAAACTATCATTTTTATAAGGTTTCTGTCATTTTATCCTCTTATATTATCATTTTATCAGGTAAAAGTATCATTTTATTAAACAAAAATGTCATTTTATACACCAAAAATACCTATCATTCTATCGGCTGAAAGTATCATTCTACCCGGCAAAACTATCATTCTATCGGCTGAAAGTATCATTCTATCCGGCAAAACTATCATTTTATGCAGTAAACCTAACATTTATAAGCTAAAAGTATCATTTTATCAACTCAGAGTATCATTCTATCCGGCAAAACTATCATTCTATGCAATAAACCTAACATATATCATTTTATCATTTTATCATTTATCAGTCAGTCAAAAGTATCATTTTATCAACTCAGAGTATCATTCTATCCGGCAAAACTATCATTCTATCCGGCAAAACTATCATTTTATCCGCCAAAGGTATCATTTTATCAACTAAAGTATCATTCTATCTGCTGTGAGTATCATTTTATCATTTTATCAGTCAAAAGTATCATTTTATCAACTCAGAGTATCATTCTATCCGTCAAAACTATCATTCTATGCAATAAACCTATATTTTATCATTTTATCATTTTACGTGATATTTGGCGAAATTCAGAGTATCATTTTATCATTCAGAGTATCATTTTATCAACTCAGAGTATCATTCTATCCGGCAAAACTATCATTCTATGCAATAAACCTATCATTTTATCATTTTATCATTTTATCAGTCAGTCAAAAGTATCATTTTATCAACTCAGAGTATCATTCTATCCGGCAAAATTATCATTCTATGCAATAAACCTAACATAATCGGCACAATACATAATATACAAACCTACAAAGCAGTAAACGTATCATTTTATCAACTCAGAGTATCAATTTTATAAGGTTTCTGTCATTTTATCCGCTTAGATTATCAGGTAAAAGTATCATTTTATTAAACAAAAATGTCATTTTATACACCAAAAATACCTATCATTCTATCGGCTGAAAGTATCATTCTACCCGCCAAAACTATCATTCTATCGGCTGAAAGTATCATTCTATCCGGCAAAACTATCATTTTATGCAGTAAACCTAACATTTATAAGCTAAAAGTATCATTTTATCAACTCAGAGTATCATTCTATCCGGAAAAACTATCATTCTATGCAATAAACCTAACATATATCATTTTATCATTTTATCAGTCAGTCAAAAGTATCATTTTATCAACTCAGAGTATCATTCTATCCGGCAAAACTATCATTCTATGCAATAAACCTGTCATTTTATCATTTTACGTGATATTTGGCGAAATTCAGAGTATCATTTTATCAATCAAGAGTATCATTTTATCAACTCAGAGTGTCATTCTATCCGGCAAAACTATCATTCTATGCAATAAACCTAACATATATCATTTTATCATTTTACGTGATATTTGGCGAAATTCAGAAATTAAATGAGCGAAATGACATATTTACCCCTCCGCCTTTTTTTTATGAAGTTGAGTATCATTCTATGCGGCAAGACTACCATTCTATGCAATAAACCTAACATATATCATTTTATCATTTTATGTGATATTTGGCAAAATTCAGAAATTAAATGAGGGAAATGACATATTTACCCCTCCGGCTTTTTTTTTATGAAGTAAATCTAACTTTGAATCTCAGCCACAAGATTAGAAATATGTGCGGTCCAGATTTGGTTATAGGGTTATTACGAGATTTAGGGGTTATCATATGATCACAACTCTATATATATATATATATATAGGGTAGTGATCTATGGCAAACACCCCTTAACCAAATAACTAGAGAACAAATCATAGCCACAAGATTAAGAAATCAAGGGCTAGTATTAATACAAGTAATTTTAGAATTTAGAATTTAAAGGAGAAATTAGTTCTCTCAATCACAAATTTACTCCACAATAACAAGGCAGGGTATAATGGTCATTGCATAGCCAAATTTAGATAGGTGAAGGTCGAGGAGATCTCCGCCACTCGCCGGAGAAGGTGGATGGGAGACCGAAGGGGATTTTTGAACGAAGGCGGATCGGTGTCGGATCTGGAGACGGAAGGGGATTTCCTGGTCTTGAAGAGCTTGTGGATTTTGGCGAGCTTCATGGCGGAGTAATCGGTGTTGGTGATGGGTTTAAACAAATCATATCTATCTGTTCTAGGAGGAGGGCATTCAGGAAGAGAGATCCAAGTAGGATGTATAACTCAATTTGGCTCCAAAATCAGCCGCCACACATAAGAAGAGAGGGAGGGCAGATTCAGGTTGAGGAATCCACGCTGCTACACATTCGACGCAGAACTCACATCGCCACATATCACAATGGAGAGAATTTTCTTAGACAATGGTCGAAGATTCATTTCAACGCTGCTACTGTTCGGGAAGAATTTTATTGCTGCAATTCAGTAACCATGGATAGTTGCAAGGACAAACACTCATTTATTTACTTTTTTTAAATCATTCGAACTCACTGCTATTTTGCAAATTAGTTTCTTTCTTAGGGAAATCAGCTACCGTTATTACTTGCACTGGATTTTAGTTTATTGCTTTTAGTTTGAGCTGTCTTTCTCTCTCGACGAGTGCTATGGAGTCAACTTGTTAATGTATGATTTACTATCCAAGCGTATTTTGTTATTCACGTTATTTAAGTAGTTAGATTTATAGATGGTTTGTTTCCAAGCTTAAGACTCAGATATGAATTTATTATACCTATTGGTCAAGTAAAATCAGAATAAGACAAGTAAAATCAGAATAAGAGTGATATGTTTTGTGAACAAGAGTGAAGTAAACTCATAATAAGAGTGATGTGTTTTGTGAACAAGAGTGAAGTAAACTCAGAATAAGAGTGATGTGTTTTGTGAACAAGAGTGAAGTAAAATCAAAGTAAGAGTGATGTGGCTTGTGAACAAGAGTGAAGTAAAATCACAGTAAGAGTGATGTGTCTTGTGAACAAGAGTGAAGTAAAATCAGAATAAGAGTGACGTGTTTTGTGAACAATAGTGAAGTAAAATCAGAATAATAGTGATGTGTTTTGTGAACAAGAGTGAAGTAAACTCAGAATAAGAGTGATGTGCTTTGTGAACAAGAGTGAAGTAAAATGAGAATAAGAGTGACGTGTTTTGTGAACAAGAGTGAAGTAAAATCAGAATAAGAGTGACGTGTTTTGTGAACAAGAGTGAAGTAAAATCAGAATAAGAGTGAATTAAAATTATGTTATAGTGACGTGTTTTGTAAACAACAATGAAGTAAAATAATACTAAGGGTGATGTATTTTGTTAACAAGAGTGAAGTAAACTCATGCTAATAGTGATGTGTTTTGTTAACAAGAGTGAAGTAAAATCATGCTAAGTGTGATGTGTGTTGTAAACAAGAGTGAAGTAAAATCATGCTAAGAGTGATGTGTTTTGTAAACAATAGTGAAGTAAAACCATGCTAAGAGTGATGTGTTTTGTAAATAAGAGTGAATTAAAATCATGCTAAGAGTGATGTTTTTGTAAACAAGAGTGAAGTAAATTAATGCTAAGAGTGATGTTTTTTGTAAACAATAGTGAAGTAAATTCATGCTAAGAGTGATGTGTTTTGTAAACAAGAGTGAAGTAAAATCATGCTAAGCGTGATATGGGAATTTATCCATATTTTTATAGAGTTATCCCAAATTTAAGATCATTCAAAATTTCCAAAATATTAAGCTTATTCAAAAATCAAACATGCATAGCTACACATCCAATTCTCCACAATTATAGCGTCCATATTTACACCTTTATAGTATGTAATTTCTAATTAAGTCCATCAATAATGCCAATAAAAACCCTTGACTATATTTCTAATTTAGTCACTTTAGCTTTATGTACATTAAAAAAAATTCAAGACTACAAAGAGGAAAACGAAGTTCACCTCCTGTACAATTTCTTCGAAAATCAAGAAGCTGCCTTTCCCACATTTACAATACATTAACGATTACAAATCAAACAATTTAAATGTGAAAGTGAAAATTGATCAATTCTTATGCTTTGATGTGCATCAACTGATGATTGCAACGTATATATACACTCACACTCATTTGCATCAACTGATGATTGCAACACAGAATCACTAAAACTCACTCCGACTAATTCATCAAAAATGCGCCGCCCCCTTTCCTCCTCGTCGACTCCATTATCCTCCTCTCTACCACCATCACCACTACATCCGCCTTCAACATCACCATCCTCCTAGGGCGGTTCCCCGGTTTGAGCAATTCAACTATTAAATTCACCCTATCCTCTGCAACCAAACACACCTAATTTCATCACAGATCATGGAATCGCGATTTGGATGAAGTGATCAGATTTGGAAGGAAATTTGGAAGGAGATTTGATCGCAGATTTGGAATGAGAAAGAAGAAAACTGCGTAATTGATCGCAGGTTTAAATCTCAAATGTAATTTCCATAAATACCCTTCTCCTATTTTATATTATTAAACTAAATAATATTTGTTCCATTAAGATGTGTGGCTGAGATTTGTTCTCTAGTTATACACTTAAGATTAGTTATATCTTGATCACTACCCTATATATATATATATATATATATATATATATATATATATAGTAGTGATCTATGGCAAATGCCTCTTAACCAAATAACTAGAGAACAAATCATAGCCACAAGATCAAAAAAATCAAGGGCTAGTATTAATTTTTGAATTTAATGAGATATTAGTTCCTTCAATCACAAATTTACTCCATAATAACAATGCAGGGGTATTATGGTCATTGCATAGCCAATTGAATTAACTCCAAAATCAGGTTAGGGGCGAAAAATTGAATTCATTTGAAAACTGCGTCTTCTTCTCTTTTCTCCTCTTCTCTATTCGTCATCGTCATCGCCATCGCCGATTAAACCGCATTCAAGCCATCGCCACCGCCGTCGCCGTAGCCGTCTGCCGTCGCTCTCTTCGGGCTGAACGTCAGCTTGGAATTCGGGATGCTGCTCCAATTGGCCTTACCTTCGATTTTGTTCCCGTAATTTGAACAATTTAGAACAGCACGATCAACCAATAGTTGCCATTCAATTTCTCTGTAATTTTCCTTTTCGAGCGAATTTCCTTTTCTCTTCTTCTTTTGCTTCTACTTTAAGAGTTTATTGTGTGTGGTGGTGGAAGGATTGAGAGACGGGAGAGAGAGGAGTGTGCTTTGGAGATGGAAATGGTGGTTTTGTTAGGGGATTAAATTGGAGGAATTGAGTTGTGATGAAGGGAAGGAAGGGACACTTGGGAGATCAAATACAGGAATTATGACACGTAATGTATGTGGTGGCTGTTTAATGTTTATTTTCCACTTACACAGGATGTTGGATTTATTAGACCTGTTGTTACATATCATTATATCAATACCAATCCAATTCCTCTACCTTCTCATCATCCTCATCATCATATTTTTATTGATAAATCACAGATAAAACTTTGTATCATGTGATTTTGTATCAGCTAAGTTGTATCATGTATTGGAACACATCCTTGTATGCATGTACAACAGTGAAGTAAGATCATGCTAAGAGTGATGTGTTTTGTAAACAACAGTGAAGTAAGATCATGTTAAGAGTGATGTGTTTTGTAAACAAGAGTGAAGTAAAATCATAATAAGAGTGATGTGGAGTGAAGTAAAATCATGCTAAGAGTGAGGTGTTTTGTAAACAAGAGAAAAGTAAAAATCATGCTAAGAGTGATGTGTTTTGTAAACAAGAGTGAAGTAAAATCATAATAAGAGTGATGTGTTTTGTAAACAAGAGTGAAGTAAAATCATGCTAAGAGTGATGTGAGTGAAGTAAATCATGCTAAGAGTGATGTGTTTTGTAAACAAGAGTGAAGTAAAAATCATGCTAAGAGTGATGCGTTTTGTAAACAAGAGTAAAGTAAAATCATAATATGAGTGATGTGTTTTGTAAACAAGAGTGTCGTAAAATCATGCTAAGAGTGATGTGTTTTGTAAACAAGAGTGAAGTAAACAAGAGCGAAGCAACAACAGCATACAATTCATTCTATTCTGACATAATTTCAGAATATTAAAACATTTCTTACCTTCCCATTGCTCTTCTGGGCCATATAACATTAAATTTTATTTACTACTCGAAAACTATTCAATTAAAGAAACCAACTATTGAAAATTACTATACTACTTATTTAATATGTCGCACATAAAACTACCTCCTCTTCAATATTCTCTTTTATAAGATTGTTATCCAAAAAAAACATATATTTAAAGTCCACAAAATATAATATACAAATGTATACACTCTATAATAAGTTTATTTATAAATATTTTTTTAATGTTTATCGGTTAAAGTTGTCGCACTATGTCATCATATGCATATTGTGAAAACTGATTTAATAAATATAGTCAATTATGTGGAAATATAAAGCAATTGATTATAAATAAAAATTACTTCGTAATACTTTTACTATACAATTTTTTCAGATGGTCAATCACGTGAGTGTATTGGAACACATCCTTGTATGCATGTACAACAGTGAAGTAAGATGGTCGCACTATGTCATCATATTTTTATTGATAAATCACAGATAAAACTTTGTATCATGTGATTTTGTATCAGCTAAGTTGTATCATGTATTGGAACACATCCTTGTATGCATGTACAACATTGAAGTAAAATCATGCTAAAAGTGATGCGTTTTGTAAACAAGAGTGAAGTAAAATCATAATAAGAGTGATGTGTTTTGTAAACAAGAGTGAAGTAAAATCATAATAAGAGTGATGTGTTTTGTAAATAACAGTGATGTAAAATCATAATAAGAGTGATGCGTTTTGTAAACAAGAGTGAAGTAAAATCATAGTAAGAGTGATGTGTTTTGTAAATAACAGTGATGTAAAATCATAATAAGAGTGATGTGTTTTGTAAACAAGAGTGAAGTAAAATCATAGTAAGAGTGATGTGTTTTGTAAACAAGAGTGAAGTAAAATCATAATAAGAGTGATGTGTTTTGTAAACAATAGTGAAGTAAAATCATAATAAGAGTGATGTGTTTTGTAAATAACAGTGATGTAAAATCATAATAAGAGTGATGCGTTTTGTAAACAAGAGTGAAGTAAAATCATAGTAAGAGTGATGTGTTTTGTAAATAACAGTGATGTAAAATCATAATAAGAGTGATGCGTTTTGTAAACAAGAGTGAAGTAAAATCATAGTAAGAGTGATGTGTTTTGTAAACAAGAGTGAAGTAAAATCATAATAAGAGTGATGTATTTTGTAAACAAGAGTGAAGTAAAATCATGCTAAGAGTGATGTATTTTAGAAAAAAAAGTGAAGTAAATATCAATATTTTGTTTGTTTTCCTCAATTTTTACTTGTTTAGATATGTCTTTAATATTTTGTTTGCTTTCCTCAATTTTTACTTGTTTAATTTTACAAGTAATGGAACATGATCAGAATGCTAAAATTGATATTATCTGGTAACGTCCAAGATAACTTATTAGAGCATAATCAAATGCATTTATTTTATTCTAAAACAACATGTAATTTTGTGATTCAACAATAGGGATAGCATTCATCGAAAATAAATTCACCTCTAGCATCGACTGGTTTATCATCGCAAAGATGCAGATTTACAGCTTGTTTAACGAATACGTT
Organism: Salvia splendens; assembly: GCF_004379255.2. Taxonomy (NCBI): domain Eukaryota; kingdom Viridiplantae; phylum Streptophyta; class Magnoliopsida; order Lamiales; family Lamiaceae; genus Salvia; species Salvia splendens. The sequence goes on along the minus strand of NW_024598911.1, from coordinate 4,755 downwards.
CCTATAGCAATTAGGACTAATCTCAAAAAGGGTTCAACAAATAGGACTTTCCTTCTACCTTCTTCCTATAGCAATTAGCAATTATGACTAATCTCAAAAAGCTGCAATCTTCCTTCCAAACTGCAACTCTCCCCAATTTCATATCAACAAATAGGACTTTCCTTCTTCCTTTCTGCTTGCGATCGAGAAATACTAATTGTTAGCTAGAGAGAGAAAGAAATAGAGAGAAGAGAAGTAATTAATTGCCAGCTTAAGCATCTGATCTTCACCATGTCTGTGGCGGCGGCGGGAGCGGAGGGATGGACGGCGACGATGACAAGAAGAGGAAGCGAGCTCTGCCCATAGATGCTCCAGATCCATTAAGTGAGAGCAGCGATGATACTGATGATGAATCTGCTCCAATTAACAGCGTTTGAGCTCGGCGGCGGAGGCTGGGAAGAGGGGGAAGAGAGGGGAGAGGAAAAGGAGTGTGAATAGAAGTCCCATTTTTGAAATTAGAGTTGGAAATTTGAAGGAGACGGTTGGAGTTGAATTTAATTTCCAAAAGTGCCCTTATTAATTACTTTTTATTTAAAACATGTGAAAATAGCTAAGCCATATGATTGATTTGGAGTATTAAGATTTGTGGCTGAGATTTGTTCTCTAGTTATACACTTAAGATTAGTTATATCTTGATCACTCCCCTATATATATATATATAGGGTTGTATTATATACCAAACTAGTTTAAAACACTAAACGCCAAACACATCATTATATAATAACGCGGAGTTCATTACAACTTTATTTGTAGTTCATTATAGGGAATTCTGAGATTTAAAACAATAACATCATCATGCATAGTTTAGAAATCTGAAGTTCATTATAAGTTTATTATTAGTTCATTATAATGAACTCCAGGTTATCATATAATGATGTTGTTCGGCGTTTAGTGTTTACAACTAGTTTACAAACTAGTTGTAATGAACTCCGCATTATTATATAATAATGTGTTTGGCGTTTAGTGTTTAAAACTAGTTTGGTATATAATACAACCCTATATATATATATAGGGTTTTGATCCATGCAAAATCATTCTTAATACAAAAATGCAGAACCAAGCATACAAAAGTCATTTTTAGGTCATTGTAAGCTTATATTTACGTCATTATAGTAAGGATGACATGAAATGATCTTAACATGACCTCAAATCCAAAGTTTATAATATGACCTAAAACTGCTTTACAATGACCCTCCGTGTTTTTGTTTAATTATTGACCATTGGATTGTCAAATCTCATGGTCAGGATTTGGTCTGGATTTTGTATTGAAATCAAGTTTTGTATTGATCATTTTCCTATATATATATATATATATATATATATATATCCTATATATGGTTGTATTATATACCAAACTAGTTTTAAACACTAAACGCCAAACACATTATTATATAATAATGCAGAGTTCATTACAACTTATTTGTAGTTCATTATAGGGAATTCTGAGATTTAAAACAATGACATCATTATGCATAATTTAGAAATATGAAGTTCATTATATGTTTGTTATTAGTTCATTATAATGAACTCCATGTTATCATATAATGATGTTGTTCGGCGTTTAAGGTTTAAGAGTGGTTCGGTATTGATCACAATCCTATATATATATATATATATATATATATATATATATATATATATATATATATATATATATATTTGAAAACATACTCCCTCCGTTCCACAAAATTTGTCTTATTTTACCATATTCGTTCGTCCCACAAAGTTTGCTCCAATTGGAATCTTTCCAAAAATAGACATTAAATTCACCCCTCAATTTTCTCAAAATAGGCCCTTATGCCACTACACACCTCTATTTAATACAAAGTTAAACAATTTATTAAATCACGCGTCGGGTCCAACTGAGACAAACTTTGTAGGACGGAGGGAGTGTCTTTTTGTTGCTTTGTTATGGATTCATAATTAAAAATAAATCATGTTCTGAATTTATCGGGAAGCGGTGTCCGCACCATCCTATCCCATAGATTCGTCATTACATATAGTGCCCACAACAAGTATGCAACTTCTTCTGTGAATTCGCTCCGTCCCATCAAAATAAGTGCATTCTATTTTTGGAAAATTATATCAATTTAATAATGTAGGTACCACTATCCACTAATACCATAACTACTATTCTCCTTCTCTCTCTTACTTTACCATATCATTCTCCACCTCTCTTTTACTAGACCAATTTATCTTAATTCTCGTGTCATATCCATTGCCTATATTTTTATGGGACGGGTGGAGTATATTAATTATCAACCTGAAAAACAAGCGGAACGACTAACCAACAAGTGGTGCAGTAAACATAGTCTGCTAGGCGCCTAATGCTATGAAAAATTCCTCCAATCTTATGTACCTACGGGAAATAACACATCAACATTACCTTAATGTTTAAAAAGGCAAAATTACAATCAGACGCCACTTTTTAGAATTTGTATTATAAATTGTTCCTCATTCCCAGTCAATTTTTATTATTTTTGGGAGATTAAAAAATGTTTTTTTCGGTTGCTTGAAGCAATTAGATCAGCAATATAAGCTTTGTTTTAGGCAATTTAGATATTGATAGTTAAGAGAAAAAAGAATAGTTGGCATGCATTGAATATAGCAATTCCTATTCCAACTACACAATTTAAGACTTCACAAAGTACTTCTTCTCTTCCGGAAGCACCGACTATGACTGAAGCAAAGGACGATCACCCGCAGGAAACACAACACCCTCACACTCAACTTGCTCCAACACCTATTAGAAACATGTGGAAAATGTGGGAGACCTTTGATGTGGCCAAGACCTATGGCCTTTCATCTTATGTAACCCCCAAGTGCATAATGAGGTACCTTAATGCCGAGACCTCTCATGTGGTCACTCCTATCATATAAATAGGTGTGAGTTTGAGAGAAGAAGGACATACCAAGAAATCATCATCTTTTCTCTCATGGTCTCTACATCATAGTGTGCATCTTATGAGCATTGTCTAGCTCGGTTCTCGGAACTCCATCAAGTTCGTCGGTGCCTAGTGGGTTTGAGGTGCTTCTACACGCTAGGAGGAAGTCGTTTTATCTTTGGGGGCAATACGTCATTCCGTGAGCACTAGCCGGGGCGTAATTTGTCTTGCGGAAAGAGGGTTTTCCTCGACTCGACTTATAAATTTGGTTTGCTTTATTTTCGTTGTAATTTTCATTCCTCTTTTTGTTGCAAGTTTCCTTTCAATTGTAATAGTTAGAGTACCGCCTGTACACGGCTTGAGAATTTCTTTCCTTTATTTCTAACAATCGCAAGACAAATTAGTGTACTCTTCTAAGACATGGTTATATCAATTGAAGTTGGAGAAAACATGAGCTTCAAAGCTGGAATGAAGAAACGAACAGTACCAATGTTCATGAGCTACGAAATGGTTAATTCCTTGAGATCTATTCTCTTGATAATTGTGTTTGTCATTTGACAAGCAAGACCAATTTAGACTTGGTAGTAGTAATTGGGATGCATGAGTTGTTGAATATACCAATGCACATATGGTTCAATATAATTGTGTACTTATTGGTGGAGACAATATTGTGCAAATTATTTGAACGTGTTGTTATAAACTACAATGATCACGAGGTGGTCGCAATGGTATCCGATGTGAACCATGGTAACAATCCAAATGAATGGTTTGTTGATACTGGTGCCACATGTCATGTGTGCCTCTAAAAGAAGCATTTTTTCTACCTACAAATCTGTTGGAGGTAGAAAAGTACGCATGGGAAACCAAGCCTCTTCTAAGGTAGTTGGTGTGAGTAATGTGTTCCTAAAATTAGGATCTAGAAAAGTTCTTACCCATAAGGATGTGCTGCATGTCCCAGACATCCGAAATAATTTAGTGTCAGACTCACTTCTAGTAAATCATGGATTTTCACTAGAACTTGAGTGTGAAATGTTATATTGACCAAGTATGGAAAGTTCATAGGTGAAGGCCACCTAGTGAATGGACTTTTTGAGCTGAACGTTACGGTCATTGACCGTGGAAAAGGAATAAGCAATAAGAAAGATGACACATCCTCTTATTTGCTTGAGATCTCTGATTTATGGCATAATAGATTGGGACATATAAATCTAAATGCTATAAAAAGATTAGTAAATCTTAATTTTCTAAAGTAGATAAGTTTAACTCACAAGAAGATGTGAAGTGTGTGTTGAAGCCAAAATGGCTTAAACTGTCGTTCCATTCGGTAGAGCGAAGCACAAAACCTCTTGAATTGATCCATACAGACGTATGTGATTTGAAATTTGTGTAAACAAGAGGGTGATAAAAAGTATTTCATCACGTTTATAGATGATTGCACAAGGTATTGTTACCCTTTACTTATTAAGAAGTAAAGATGAGGCAATTGAAGCGTTCAAAGACTTAAAAAATGAAGCTAAAAATCAACTTAATTGTCAAATTAAGTGTGTTCGAAGTGATAGAGGTGGTGAGTATGTAGCGCCGTTTGCAGAATTATGTCATGCAAGTGGTATAATTCACCAAACCACAGCTCCATATTCTCCTCAATCAAATGGTTGTTGCTGAACGCAAAATCGAACACTAAAGAGATGATGAATGCTTTGTTGATTAATTCAGGATTACCCCAGAGCATGTGGGGGGAGGCTGTGTTAACAGCGAATCATATCCTGAATAAAATTCCACTAAACAAAAGGGATGTGACTCCTTATGAGTTGTGGAAAGGAAAGAAACCCTC